>NC_090324.1:185343076-185632650 GCF_040869045.1 Eurosta solidaginis
CACATATAGCCAATATTCTAGAAGGATCTACTAGCTAAATATTTTTCAAAAGGGGCGGGGTCCCCGCCCCCTAGGAACAGTTATAATTTAATTATTATATTTTTTCGTCTTTGCGACTGAATCACGCCAGAATGGCTTCACGGATTTTGATGAAATTTGGGACACAGACAATAGTCTACTAGCGAAATTTTTTTCGAACATGGAAAGAGGGGTGGGGGTTCCACGACCCCTTCGAGCAATTACTTTTTAATAATTTTTACACATTATAACTTTACGTATACTGGCCTTCACCAATATCAATAGATCAATAGAAGACTCAAGGGGTCAAATAAGTCGAGGGCTTACAAAGTAAGCAATGACACCCCCCCCCCCCCCCCCCCCCCCTTTATCCCCCCTCTGGTGTAAAATCTAAAAATTGTTATAACTCAATACAACTTTTCTCCTAAATCAATAGTTTTTGGTATCTGGCACATACAGATCGAGATCTAGACAATTTTGGAGGAACGATCAGTGGTCCTCTCCTTCTACTCCCCGCCAATCCGCCCTCCTTCAATTGTTTTTATTAGCACGCTTTTATTAGCTTTACCTGTATGTTTCTATGTAACTTTTCATTCGCTCCAATGCGCCTGCTGCCTTATTAACATGGTTTTATAATTAGCTTCACCTTATTTGTAATCCCGTAAGGGACATATCGAGACCCTTCCGGGATCATTTCTGGATGGTTTTCGGGATCGCCGGAATCATTTCGGAACTATTTCGCGATCATTTGGGGACCCTTCGGGCATCATTTCTGGATGGTTGTCGGATCCGTCCGGGATCCCGTCGAGGTCATTTCGGAACTTTTTCTCGACTAATACGGGATCATTTGGGGACCCTTTCGGCATCATTTCTGGATGGTTTTCGGGTTCCGTCCGGGATTCCGTCGGGTCATTTCGGGACTATTTCGGGATCATTTGTGGTGGCTTCCGGCATCATTTCTAGATGGGTTTTCGTGATCCCGTCGGGTTCATTTCAGGACTTTTTCTCGACTAATACGGGATAATATGGGACCCTTTCGGCACCATTTCTGGATGGTTTTCGGGTTCCGTCCGGATCCGGGCAGGGTCATTTCGGGACTATTTCGGGATCATTTGGGGTACCTTCCGGCATCATTTCTAGATGGTTTTCTGGATCCATCCGGGATCCCGTCGGGGTCATTTCGGGACTTTTTCTCGAATAATACGGGATCATTTGGGGTACCTTCCGGCATCATTGCTAGATGGTTTTCGGGATCCGTCCGGGATCCCGCCTTGGTCATTTCGGGACTTTTTTTCGACTAATACGGGATCATTTGGGCACCCTTTCGGCATCATTTCCGTCCGGGATTCCGTCGGGTCATTTCGGGACTATTTCGGGATCATTTGGGGTGCCTTCCGACATCATTTCTAGATGGTTGTCGGGATCCGTCCGGGATCCCGTCGGGGTCATTTCGGGACTTTTTCTCGACTAATACGGGATCATTTGGGCGCCCTTTCGGCATCATATCTGGATGGTTTTCGGGATCCGTCCGGGATTCCGTCGGGTCATTTCGGGAATATTTCGGGATCATTTGGGGTGTCTTCCGGCATCAATTCTAAATGGTTTTCGGGATCCGTCCGGGATCCCGTCGGAGTCATTTCGGAACTTTTTCTCGACTAATACGGGATCATTTGGGGTACCTTCCGGAAACATTGCTAGATGGGTTTCGGGATCCGTCCGGGATCCCGTCTTGGTCATTTCGGTACTTTTTCTCGACTAATACGCGATCATTTGGGGACCCTTTCGGCATCATATCTGACTGGTTTTCGGGATCCGTCCGGGATCCAGTCGGGGTCATTTCGGGACTATTTAGGGATAATTTGGGGTGCCTTCCGCCATCATTTCTAGATGGTTTTCGGGTCGGGTTCATTTCGGGACTTTTTCTCGACTAATACGGGATCATTTGGGGACCCTTTCGGCACCATTTCTGGATGGTTTTCGGGTTCCGTCCGGGATCCGGGCAGGGTCATTTCGGGACTATTCGGGATCATTTGGGGTACCTTCCGGCATCATTTTTAGATGGTTGTCGGGATCCGTCCGGAATCCCATCGGGGTCATTTCGGGACTTTTTTCTCGACTAATACGGGATCATTTGGGCGCCCTTTCGGCATCATATCTGGATGGTTTTCGGGATCCGTCCGGGATTCCGTTGGGTCATTTCGGGACTATTTCGGGATCATTTGAGGTGCCTTCCGGCATCATTTCTAGATGGTTGTCGGGATCCGTCCGGAATCACGTCGGAGTCATTTCAGGACTTTTTTCTCGACTTTTTCTCGACTAATACGGGATCATTTGAGTACCTTCCGGCATCATATCTGGATGTTTTTCGGGATGCGTCCGGGATCCCGTCGGGGTCATTTCGGGACTATTTCGGGATCATTTGGGGACCCTTTCGGCATCATTTCTGGATGGTTTTCGGGATCCGCCGGGATCCCGCCAGGGTGATTTTGGGACTTTTTCTCGACTAATACGGGATAATTTGAGGTACCTTCCGGCATCATTTCTAGATGTTTTTCTGGATCCGTCCGGGATCCCGTTGGGGTCATTTCTGGACTTTTTCTCGAATAATACTGGATCATTTGGGTTATCTTCCGAAATCATTTCTGGATGGTTTTCGGGATCCGTTCGGGATCCCGGCAGGGTCATTTTGAGACTTTTTCTCGACTAATACGGGATCATTTGAGGTACCTTCTGGCATCATTTCTAGATGATTTTCTGGATCCGTCCGGGATCCCGTTGGGGTAATTTCTGGACTTTTTCTCGAATAATACTGGATCATTTGGGTTACCTTCCGAAATCATTTCTGGATGGTTTTCGGGATCCGTTCGGGATCCCGCCTGGGTCATTTTGGGACTTTTTCTCGACTAATACGGAATCATTTGAGGTACCTTCCGGCATCATTTCTAGATGTTTTTTCTGGATCCGTCCGGGATCCCGTCGGGGTCATTTCGGGACTTTTTCTCGACTAATACGGGATCATTTGGGGAACCTTTCGGCATCATTTCTGGATGGTTTTCGGGATCCGTCCGGGTTGGCATCAGGGTCATTTTGAGACTTTTTCTCGACTAAATACGGGATCATTTGGGGACCCTTCCGGCTTCATATCTGGATGTTTTTCGGGATCTGTCCGGGATCCCGTCGGGGTCATTTTGAGACTTTTTCTCGACTAATACGGGATCATTTGAGGTACCTTCCGGCATCATTACTAGATGTTTTTCTGGATCCGTCCGGGATCCCGTCGGGGTAATTTTTGGACTTTTTTTCGACTAATACGGGATCATTTGGGGCCCTTTTGGCATCATTTCTGGATGGTTTTTCGGGATCCGTCCGGGATCCCGACGGGTCATTTCGGGACTATTTCGGGATCATTTGGGGTGCCTTCCGGCATCATTTCTAGATGGTTTTTCTGGATCCGCCCGGATCCCGTCGGGGTCATTTCGGGACTTTTTCTCGACTAATACGGGATCATTTGGGGAACCTTTCGGCATCGTTTCTGGATGGTTTTCGGGATCCGTCCGGGTTGGCATCAGGGTCATTTTGAGACTTTTTCTCGACTAATACGGGATCATTTGGGGACCCTTCCGGCATCATATCTGGATGTTTTTCGGGATCCGTCCGGGATCCCGTCGGGGTCATTTCGTGATCATTTAGGGACCCTTTCGGCATCATTTCTGGATGGTTTTCAGGATCCGTCCGGGATCTCGTCAGGGTTATTTTGGGACTTTTTCTCGACCTGGATCATTTGAGGTATCTTCCGGCATTATTCTAGATGGTTTTCGGGGTCCGTCCGGGGTCCCGTCGGGGTCATTTCGGGAATTTTTCTGGGATCCTTTTCATTTTGGGATCCTATCAGGTTATCAGCTCATTTAGTTCTTTTTTTACTCAATTACAAAAATAAAATGCATTAGACAGCAAACATTTTTTAAACAGATAACTTCATAAGCAGGCTAACGTGAATAGCCCATATATTTAATTTTCTCCTTGCGGACGGGGCCGCGGGTAAAGGCTAGTATATATTATAAATGGCAAAGTTTGGATGTTTGGATACTATTTCAGACGTTTGTTTTTGTGACTCAATCACGCAAGAACGGCTGAACCGATTTGGATGAAATTTGGCACGCATAAAGCCAATAGTCTAGAAGGATCTACTAGCTATATATTTTTCAAAAGGGACAGTTATAATTTAATTATTGTAATTTTTTTGGTCTTTGTGACGGAATCACGCCAGAACGGCTACAACGGATTTTGATGAAATTTGGGGCACAGACAATAGTCTACTAGCGAAATTTTTTTCGAACATGGAAAGGGGGGTGTGGTTCCCACGACCCCTTCGAACAATTACTTTTCATAATTTATACACATTATAACTTTACTTATACGGGCCTTCACAAATATTACAGACACAATTGGTCAAATAAGTCGAGGGCTTACAAAGTGAGCAGTGACACCCCCCCCCCCCCCCCCCCTCCCTTTATCTACCCCTCTGGTGTAAAATCTATAAATTGTTATAAACGAATATAAATTTCTCCTAAATCAATAGTTTTTGGTATCTGGCACATACAGATCGAGATCTAAACAAACGGCGGTATTTCTCCTCCCGCCATCCGACCTCCATCAATTGTTTTTATTAGCACGCTTTTATTAGCTTTAACTGTATGTTTCTTTGTAACTCTTCATTTGCTCAAACGCGACTGCTGCCTTATTAAAATGGTTCTACAATTAGCTTCGCCTTATTTGTAATCCCGTTGGGGTCATATCGAGACCCTTCCGGGATCATTTTTGGATGGTTTTCATTTGGGGACCCTTTCGGCACCATTTCTGGATGGTCTTCGGGTTCCGACCGGGATCCGGCCAGGGTAATTTCGGGACTATTGCGGGATCATTTGGGGTACCTTCCGGCATCATTTCTATATGGTTTTCTGGATCCATCCGGGATCCCGTCGGGGTCATTTCGGGACTTTTTCTCGAATAATACGGGATCATTTGGGGTACCCTCCGGCATCATTGCTAGATGGTTTTCGGGATCCGTCCGGGATCCCGTCTTGGTCATTTCGGGGCTTTTTCTCGACTAATACGGGATCATTTGGGCACACTTTCGGCATCATTTCTGCATGGTTTTCGGAATCCGTCCGGGATTCCGTCGGGTCATTTCGGGACTATTTCGGGATCATTTGGGGTGCCTTCCGGCATCATTTCTAGATGGTTGTCGGGATCCGTTCGGGATCCCGTCGGGGTCATTTCGGGACTTTTTCTCGACTAATACGGGATCATTTGGGCGTCCTTTCGGCATCATATCTGGATGGTTTTCGGGATTCGTCGGGATTCCGTCGGGTCATTTCGGGACTATTTCGGGATCATTTGGGGTGTCTTCCGGCATCAATTCTAGATGGTTTTCGGGATCCGTCCGGGATCCCGTCGGAGTCATTTCGGGACTTTTTCTCGACTAATACGGGATCATTTGGGGTACCTTCCGGAAACATTGCTAGATGGGTTTCGGGATCCGTCCGGGATCCCGTCTTGGTCATTTCGGTACTTTTTCTCGACTAATACGGGATCATTTGGGGACCCTTTCGCATCATATCTGACTGGTTTCCGGGATCCGTCCTGGATCCAGTCGGGGTCATTTCGGGATCATTTGGGGTGCCTTCCGGCATCATTTCTAGATGGTTGTCGGGATCCGTCCGGGATCCCGTCGGGGTCATTTCGGGACTTTTTCTCGACTAATACGGATCATTTGGGCGTCCTTTCGGCATCATATCTGGATGGTTTTCGGGATCCGTCCGGGATTCCGTCGGGTCATTTCGGGACTATTTCGTGATCATTTAGGTGCCTTCCGGCATCATTTCTAGATGGTTGTCGGATCCATCCGGGATCCCGTCGGGCTCATTTCGGGACTTTTTCTCGACTAATACGGGATCATTTGGGCGCCCTTTCGGCATCATATCTGGATGGTTTTCGGGATCCGTCCGGGATTCCGTCGGGTCATTTCGGGACTATTTCGCGATCATTTGGGGTGCCTTAAGGCATCATTTCTAGATGGTTGTCGGGATCCGTCCGGAATCCCGTCGGAGTCATTTCGGGACTTTTTCTCGACTAATACGGGATCATTTGGGGACCCTTTCGGCATCATTTCTGGATGGTTTTCGGGATCTGTCCGGGATCCCATCAGGGTCATTTGAGACTTTTTCTCGACTAATACGGGATCATTTGGGGACCCTTCCGGCATCATATCTGGATTTTTTTCGGGATCGGTCCGGGATGCCGTCGGGGTCATTTCGGGACTATTTCGGGATCATTTGGGGACCCTTTCGGCATCATTTCTGGCTGGTTTTCGGGATCCGCCGGGATCCCGCCAGGGTCATTTTGGGACTTTTTCTCGAATAATACTGGATCATTTGGGGTACCTTCCGATATCATTTCTGGATGGTTTTCGGGATCCGTTCGGGATCCCAGCAGGGTCATTTTGAGACTTTTTCTCGACTAATACGGGATCATTTGAGGTACCTTCCGGCATCATTTCTAGATGATTTTCGGGATCCGTCCGGGATCCCGTCGGGGTCATTTCTAGACTTTTTTTTCGACTAATACGGGATCATTTAAGGGCCCTTTTGGCGTCATTTCTGGATGGTTTTCGGGTTCCGTCCGGTATCCAGTCAGGGTCATTTCGCGACTATATCCGGGATCGTTTGGGGTACCTTCCGGCATCATTTCTAGATATTTTTCTGGATCCGTCCGGGATCCCGTTGGGGTCATTTCTGAACTTTTTCTCGACTAATACCGGATCATTTTGGGTACCTTCCGGCATCATTGCTAGATGGTTTTCGGGATCCGTCCAGGATCCCGTCTTCGTCATTTCGGGACTTTTTCTCGACTAATACCGGATCATTTGGGGACCCTTTCGGCATCATATCTGGATGGTTTTCGGGATCCGTTCGGGATCCCGACGGGTCATTTCGGGACTATTTCGGGATCATTTGGGGTGCCTTCCGGCATCATTTCTAGATGGATTTTCTGGATCCGTCCGGGATCCCGTCGGGGTCATTTCGGGACTTTTTCTCGACTAATACGGGATCATTTGGGGACCCTTTCGGCATCATTTCTGGATGGTTTTCGGGATCCGTCCGGGTTCGCATCAGGGTCATTTTGAGACTTTTTCTCGACTAATACGGGATCATTTGGGGACCCTTCCGGCATCATATCTGGATGTTTTTCGGGATCCGTCCGGGATCCCGTCGGGGTCATTTCGGGATTATTTCGGGATCATTTAGGGACCCTTTCGGCATCATTTCTGGATGGTTTTCAGGATCCGTCCGAGATCTCGTCAGGGTTATTTTGGGACTTTCTCTCGACCTGGATCATTTGGGGTATCTTCCGGCATCATGTCTAGATGGTTTTCGGGGTCCGTCCGGGATCCCGTCGGGGTCATTTCGGGAATTTTTCTGGATAATTTTGGGATCATTTTGGGTTCCTATCAGGTTATCAGCTAATTTAGTTCTTTTTTTTACTCAATTACAAAAATAAAATGCATTAGACAGCAAACATTTTTTAAACAGATAACTTCATAAGCAGGCTAACGTGAATAGCCCATATATTTAATTTTCTCCTTACGGACGGGGCCGCGGGTAAAGGCTAGTATTATATTATAAATGGCAAAGTTTGGATGTTTGGATACTTGTCCAGACGTTTGTCTTTGTGACTCAATCACGCAAGAACGGCTGAACCGATTTGGATGAAATTTGGCACGCATATAGCCAATAGTCTAGAAGGATCTACTAGCTATATATTTTTCAAAAGGGGGGAGGTCCCCGCCCCCTAGGAACAGTTATAATTTAATTATTGTATATTTTCGTCTTTGTGACGAAATCACGCCAGAACGGCTACACGGATTTTGATGAAATTTGGGACACAGACAATAGTCTACTAGCGAAATTTTTTTCGAACATGGAAAGGGGGGTGCGGTTCCCACGACCCCTTCGAACAATTACTTTTTCATAATTAATACACATTATAACTTTACTTATACGGGCCTTCACAAATATTACAGACACAATTGGTCAAATAAGCCGAGGGCTTACAAAGTATTCCGTCAGGGTCATTTCGCGACTATATCCGGGATCGTTTGGGGTACCCTTCCGGCATCATTTCTAGATATTTTTCTGGATCCGTCCGGGATCCCGTTGGGGTCATTTCTGAACTTTTTCTCGACTAATACCGGATCATTTTGGGTACCTTCCGGCATCATTGCTAGATGGTTTTCGGGATCCGTCCAGGATCCCGTCTTCGTCATTTCGGGACTTTTTCTCGACTAACACGGATCATTTGGGGACCCTTTCGGCATCATATCTGGATGGTTTTCGGGATCCGTTCGGGATCCCGACGGGTCATTTCGGGACTATTTCGGGATCATTTGGGGTGCCTTCCGGCATCATTTCTAGATGAATTTTCTGGATCCGTCCGGGATCCCGTCGGGGTCATTTCGGGACTTTTTCTCGACTAATACGGGATCATTTGGGCGCCCTTTCGGCATCATATCTGGATGGTTTTCGGGATCCGTCCGGGATTCCGTCGGGTCATTTCGGGACTATTTCGGGACTATTTCGGGATCATTTGGGGTGTCTTCCGGCATCAATTCTAGATGGTTTTCGGGATCCGTCCGGGATCCCGTCGGAGTCATTTCGGGACTTTTTCTCGACTAATACGGGATCATTTGGGGTACCTTCCGGAAACATTGCTAGATGGGTTTCGGGATCCGTCTTGGTCATTTCGGTACTTTTTCTCGACTAATACTCGATCATTTGGGGACCCTTTCGGCATCATATCTGACTGGTTTTCGGGATCCGCCGGGATCCAGTCGGGGTCATTTCGGGACTATTTCGGGATCATTTGGGGTGCCTTCCGCCATCATTTCTAGATGGTTTTCGGGATAACGTGGGGTTCACTTTTTCTAGATTAATACGGGATCATTTGGGGACCCTTTCGGCACCATTTCTGGATGGTTTTCGGGTTCCGTCCGGGATCGGGGCAGGGTCATTTCGGGATCATTTGGGATACCTTCCGGAAACATTGCTAGATGGGTTTCGGGATCCGTCTTGGTCATTTCGGTACTTTTTCTCGACTAATACTCGATCATTTGGGGACCCTTTCGGCATCATATCTGACTGGTTTTCGGGATCCGCCGGGATCCAGTCGGGGTCATTTCGGGACTATTTCGGGATCATTTGGGGTGCCTTCCGCCATCATTTCTAGATGGTTTTCGGGATCCCGTCGGGTTCACTTTTTCTAGATTAATACGGGATCATTTGGGGACCCTTTCGGCATCATATCTGGATGGTTTTCGGGATCCGTTCGGGATCCCGACGGGTCATTTCGGGACTATTTCGGGATCATTTGGGGTGCCTTCCGGCATCATTTCTAGATGGATTTTCTGGATCCGTCCGGGATCCCGTCGGGGTCATTTCGGGACTTTTTCTCGACTAATACGGGATCATTTGGGGACCCTTTCGGCATCATTTCTGGATGGTTTTCGGGATCCGTCCGGGTTCGCATCAGGGTCATTTTGAGACTTTTTCTCGACTAATACGGGATCATTTGGGGACCCTTCCGGCATCATATCTGGATGTTTTTCGGGATCCGTCCGGGATCCCGTCGGGGTCATTTCGGGATTATTTCGGGATCATTTAGGGACCCTTTCGGCATCATATCTGACTGGTTTTCGGGATCCGCCGGGATCCAGTCGGGGTCATTTCGGGACTATTTCGTGATCATTTAGGGTGCCTTCCGGCATCATTTCTAGATGGTTGTCGGGATCCATCCGGGATCCCGTCGGGCTCATTTCGGGACTTTTTCTCGACTAATACGGGATCATTTGGGCGCCCTTTCGGCATCATATCTGGATGATTTTCGGGATCCGTCCGGGATTCCGTCGCGATCATTTCGGGACTTTTTCGGGATCATTTGGGGTCCCTTCCAGCATCATTTCTGGATGGCTTCGGGATCCGTTCGGTATCACGTCGGGGTCATTTTGGGACTTTTTCGGGATCATTTGGGGTCCCTTCAGGCATCATTTCTGGATGGTTTTCGGGATTCGTCCGGGATCCCGTAGGGGTCATTTCGGGACTTCTTATCGACTAATAAGGGATCATTTGGGGACCCTTTCGGCATCATTCCTGGACAGTTTTCGGGATCCGTCCGGGATCCCGCCAGGCTAATTTCGGGGCTATTAGGGGATCATTTGAGGACCTTTCCGGCATCATTTCTGAATAGTTTTCGGGATCCGTCCGGGATCCCGTCGGGCTCATTTCGGTACTTTTTCGGGATCATTTGGGGTCCCTTCCGGCATCATTTCTGGATGGTTTTCGGGATTCGTCCGGGATTCCGTCGGGGTAATTTCGGGACTTTTTCTCGACTGATACGGGATCATTTGGGGACCCTTTCGGCATCATTTCTGGATGGTTTTGGGGATCGCTCCGGGATACCGTCAGTGTGATTTCGGGACTATTTGGGGATCATTTGAGGACCTTTCCGGTATCATTTCTGGATAATTTTTGGGATTCGTTCGGGATCCCGACTGGGTCATTTTGGGGCCCTTTCGGCATCATTTCTGGATGGTTCTCGGGATCCGCCCGGGATCATTTCAGGACTATTAGGGGATCATTTGAAGACCTTTCCGGCATCATTTCTGCATAGTTTCCGGGATCCGTCGGGGATCTCGACGGGGTCATTTCGGGACTATTTCGGGATCATTTGGGGTACCTACCGGGATCACATCTGAATGGTTTTCGGTATCCGTCCGGGAACCCGTCAGGGTAATTTTGGGACTATTAGGGGATCATTTCAGGACCGCCCGGGATCCCGTCGGGGTAATTTTGGGTCTTTTTCGGGATCATTTGGGGTCCCTTCCGGGATCATTTCTGAATGGTTTTCGGGATACGTCGGGGATCCCGTCAGGGTTATTTCAAGACTTTTTCTTGACTAATATGGGATTATTTGTGGAACCTTTCGGCATCATTTCTGAATGGTTTTCGGGATCCGTCCGGGATCCGCCCGGGATCATTTCGGGACTATTAGGGGATCATTTCCGGCATCATTTCTGTATAGTTTTCGGGATCCGTCAGGAATCCCGTCGGGGCCACTCCTGAATTTTTCGGGACTAATACGGGATGATTTGGGGAGCCTTTCGGTATCATTTCTGGATGGTTTTTGGGATCCGTCCGCAATCCCGTCGGGGACATTTTGGGACTTTTTCTGGATCATTTGGGGTCCTTCCGGCATAATTTCTGGATGGTTTTTGGGATTCGTCCGGGATCCCGTCGGAGTCATTTCGGGACTTTTTCTCGACTAATACGGGATCATTTGGGGACCCTTTCGGAATTATTTCTGGACGGTTTTCGGGATCCGTCCGGGATTCCGTCAGGGAAATTTGGGGACTATTAGTGGATCATTTGAGGACCTTTCCGGCATCATTTCTGGATAGTTTTCGGGATCCGTCCGGGATCCCGTCGGGGTCATTTTGGGACTTTTCGGGATCATTTGGGGTCCCTTCCGGCATCATTTCTGGACGGTTTTCGGGATTTGTACGGGATCCCGTCGGGGTCATTTCGGGACTTTTTCGGGATCATTTGGGGTCCCTTCCGGCATCATTTCTGGATGGTTTTCGGGATGCGAGGGGGATCCCGTCGGGGTCATTTCAAGACCTTTTCTCGACTAATACGGGATTATTTGGAGGCCCTTTCGGCATCATTTCTGGATCTGACGGGGTCATTTCGGGGCTATTTCGGGATCATTTGGATCCCGTCGGGGTCATTTTGGGACTTTTTCTCGATTAATACGGGATTATTTGGAGACCCTTTCGGCTTCATTTCTGGATGGTTTTCGGGATCCGCCCGGGATCATTTCGGGACAATTAGTGGATCATTTGAGGATCTTTCCGACATCGTTTCTGCATAGTTTCCGGGATCCGTCTTGGATCTCGACGGGGTCATTTCAAAAACCACTTCTACCCAAAACTACTTTTACTAGCGTTTATTGTTAGCCCTGCTTTCCCTATTTGGGTGGCTACTTCCAATAAATGGGCGACGTGTTGTTCGAAAGATTGGGAAACGACCAGCAGGTAATCCAGATAAACAAAAACGTGCATTTTAAGGTGGTATGGAATCACTTTGTCCATCAATCGCCACATTGTCTGCGGAGCGTTGCATAGGCCAAAAGGCATACGCGTGAACTGATACAACGGTCGATTGGGTACAGTGAACGTAGTTTTTGGCTTAGATTCCGGTGACAAACGAATTTGCCAAAAAGCATCCTTAAGGTGTATCTTCTAAATGAGGCAACCTCGATAAAAGTCCGTCGATATTAGGTATCGGATATGCATCTTTAACCGTTACCTCATTTAGTTTACGGGTGTCTAAACAAAATCTGGCTTTCCCTGGCTTCACAATTAATACTCCTGGTGAAGACCATGGCGATCCTGCAGCTTCCTCTATAACGCCTAATTCTAACATGCGGTCTATTTATTTGTAGAGAATTTTCACCATGGCTGGTAAAATTGGGTAATACCTCTGTTTAACTGGATTTGATATTCCCGTATCTATGGAATGTTCAATCAGGTTTGTGGTGACTAGGCCTTCTTTCTCAAACGAAGGAAAGGCGGCAATCGCTAGTGCTAGCCGTCGTCTCTGCGTCGATGTAAGCGGTACTACATCTGTCTCTTTTTCGTCATCTGCAGACAATTGGCATAATCCTGTATCTACTGATATTTTCAAACCGAATGTCTGCCAGAAATCCATGCCGCAAATCAAGTTATTCGCTACAGTGGGTACAATCAAAAATTCAAAATTATGCTCTTGTTCATTAAATGACAGTCTAAGGGTAACCAATCCTGCTACCTCTTGTTTCTTCCCGTCGGCAGTTCTAACTATCGCAGAAAACTTCCTGTATTTTATGTCAGGGTTATCTACAATTTCCTTAGCGAGGTGTGAACCAATACAACTTTTGTTGGCTCCACTATCCAATAAGGCCAGATAGCTTTTTCCGAAGATCGATAAGTCAGCGTATGGTCGGATGTCTGAACCGTTGACAACTATTGACGATATAACATGTTTACGCATTTCCTTCTTGCGCTGCCAAAATGTTCGCATACGATTACTCGATCTTGACCTGGAACGTGACTGTGACAAACCTGCAAATATTCGAGCTCTTGCTCGCTTATATTCTGCCAAACGGATATGATACGGACGAAACAAGGGATTGTCCACATTGCGTGAAACGCACGCAACCGGACCAACGCACTCACAGGATTTATTTGACGGTATGGTTTTATCAGTAACATCGGGTATTTTCGTATAAACTTTCGATAGGGGTATAGTATTATTACAACTCTCAGTCAAAACGCTGTAGTTTATTTCCGCGGGCGATAAGTTGGGTGCCCGTCTGTAGTCTGACGAACATCCCTCCTTGGGTTTTCCGACGTGTATTTTGGGCAAGAAGGCTTGTAAGTGTCAGCTGCTGCCATAACAAAAGATTCGTCGCATTTTCAAACAGTCTTGATATCGATGACCAACTTCCTCACAGTTCCAACATTTGATTTGTTGACTAGAATCTATTGCTGCAACATCCACCCTAGCGTCATCAATATGATCTTCTCCGCCGTTATCATCACTTTTGGGGTAATGGGAAAGTTCGTATATCTGCCAACGCACTGGTGTTTGCCGCGGTACTGTATTGTTAAGGTCTCGAAAGAATTTTTCATGCCTTCGAGCCTCTCTTCTCAAAGTAACGATATCGCGTATGTCCAGATGTAGCAACTCGTGTCGGAGGTCAGGCTTTATATTTCGCATAAGTGTCTCAACTAAATCAGAATCGTTCATAGGATATCTCAATCTGTCACACATGCTCATAATGCTATCTAAAAAGTCATCAAAAAGTTCGGTCGGTTTCTGTTTCCTCTTCCTGATGTCATCTTTAATCTCCGAGTCACTTGAGAAATCTTTGAATTGGCGTCGCATGGCCTCACATAGCTCAACCCAATCGAGAGTCTCGCTATTTTGACGATACCACCAAAACCATTGCAGAGCTTTTCTCTCGAACAAGGAATGCACATGCTGACATAACAGAATAAAATTTCCATTCAAGTGAAGAGATGTAAGGGTATTTATCCGATATATAAATTGGTCGATGGCTAGGGTTAGAAGGTCTATTTATAGGGCGTTCCTCATTCGGAATATCGCGTGGCCATACTGGTGGCTCATCACGACGTTCATTGATAGGTGATGGGATTCTATCTACGTTCTTAATAATATTTAAATTTTGAAATAAATTTTGTACTTCATTGGTAATCGATGCCATGATTTGACCACGAAAATCATTCATGGATTCTCGTATAATCTGTTGCACCCTAGTCTCCGAGATACTGTTAGAGTTTGGTGGCGGGTAAGCATTCGTATTTCGCCTATTTCTAGGGCTTTCCTGAGCTCCATGACCAGAAGATGCCGTTAACCGCTGTTGGCTTTGTGCTTGCCTACGGGGATTACGCCTTTCTCGCGGTATAGCACCTGTTGCATGAGTATCCGACTCAAGCACATTGGCAACACCAACAGATGCTATGTTCAAATCCAACAATTCGCATGTGGCTCGACATACTGGACAAGTGGAGTTATTCTCTAACCACGTACGGATACAATTTGTGTAAAAATTATGCTTACACACAGTTTCAACTTTATCACTGTCCGCTTGCAGGGCTTCGCTGCAAATCACACAATTTGAATTGTTCAAATTATCTAAATCTATCCTAGGGGAACCGCGCTCTGGACTATGAGTCACTGGCATTATCCACAAAAAAATGGCAAAAGCCAAATTTACAGAACTTCTCCAAGTTCCGAATCATAAAAAAAATCTAAATAATAGAGTAGGTGGTATAAGAAAAAAAATTGTTTAATCAATTAATATTTATTTAAAAGGTCGACTACTCTGTAAGGTATATAAATAGCTGAAAGTATTATTTAATTTTTCGACAAATGCAAACGCTTTATGCTGTAAACACAATGAAAACGCGACGTCTAGGCCTTGTGTTTACAGTTTTACTCAAAAAAAAAAAAATTCTGGCATATTTGTACTACTACTATGCTTCTAAATTCCTTGGTATTTTTTCGGTGAACTTCTGAAGAAAAATTTCCTAAAGAATTTAATCTGAAAATGTTATTTCTCGACTATAGCGCGAAGGGTATGCTTTTAATATAAACCAAAAGTAAAAATTCCACTTCGGGCAAATCAAAAGAAAAATATGTTTGAAGAAAAAAAAGGTAAAACGATAAATTATACCAATAATTTAATCGTTTCCAAGAGCAGATAATTTAGTGGCTAGCAATCAAGGCTACTCAATATTCTATGAATCCAAGCTTTCTTAACTGTTCTAAGTAAACAATAAGGCGAAGTACGAGTGATGCAATAACAGTTATAAGAGACTGAAAAATTAGCGGTCAGATTCGGAAATAATCCAGAAACTTTGCAAATCCTGCATCTTTTAAACCTCTAACTTTTAATGCAAAAGCAAAATTTATATTCAAAGAAATTTAGCCTTCAATGAGCGATAATCTTAGTAAGTAAATATAACACGCTTGTACGCCTACGCCTACCTAATTCTATAATATTTGAGCATAGAAGTTTCTCTAGTCTTTTTCGTTGATCGGTCTTCCGAGATATTCTGGTCCAGTCTTGAGGGGCTTCTAGATCTTCTCCCCCACGTTGGGCGCCATTTCTTTTCTGTAACGAACTTCTCCTCACACTGCTGCTTAAACTAGGTAAACCTACGAAGGTGCGTTCGGATAGAAGCGGGTTGGCACACTTAGCTCTGCTTCAGCTTAGCTCGGGGAAAATGGAAGTGGGTTTGCTTCATCCTTGCGCAGCGAAGTCGTACAAAAAGATTTAAATTTTATGCCGAAAACAAATTTTAAATCTATAAAATCAAAACCAAAACGAAACCAGCGAAATGCAAACTGTAGCCAAACAACAACAAAAAATCTATAACAAAAACAGCCTACGAGAAAAACTGCGGGCATGGAGTATTTTGCGAAAACCAAATGCCGATGGGAGAAAAAGGTAGACAAATCTCCCATATCTATACCCACCCAACCTGTTAACCTAGGAAAGATATTTGTTTAGGTTAACCCTATTTATACTTACGTCGCTTCAGCTTATAATATACCTACATTTCGTCATCGACCAAGAAAAGTTTAGTCGTTCATTTCAAAATTCAAGGTTCACATTTTATTTTAAGAAGTTATGAACTCAATGTATAATATTTAAGTCCCAAAAAAATTCTACTTGTTATATGTACTAGCAAAGATCTGTTGGGAATTTATTTCCTAGTTGTTAATCTTCATATATAACAACCAGAATTAGCCTAGTCATCAATATTCGCAATTTTTCTATTGTTCTCCTCTTTTTTTCTTTAAGAAATTCCTCTTAGCACAGAATAAAAGTAAACATTCTATATCTTCCTCAACCCAAACTCATTAACGTGTAGATTTACTTTGATTCTTCAATTTGAACGAAGAGTTTTACTAAGCCAACCAGAAAAGAATTTACATATCGCCTAAATGTAGATCGATCCTCAATCAACAAAATTCTCCATGAAGTTAGTAAGTTCGATCGATATACATATCATGGATATTAGGATTGATAAATTTTACTTACATTACTGCGGTTGATCCATCGATGCGACGTTGGGCCCAGCGACGACGACGTTGGAAGCTTGTTCAAGGTGTTGTAAGCTAAATATTTTAAATTAAAATTTACGTTTGAATTGGGTTGCCTTCTACTATAAAATTTACTGATTAGCGACTTTAAATTAATGGAAGTGTGTGGTCTGCTTGGCGAGCACACGCACACCGATATGGACGCACATATAGCCTACGCGACAAAGCGCTCAGAACTATGTAACAAAAAAAATATTGCGAATATTTCACATTATGCACTATGCTTAAAGGCCAAAAATTTCAATATTGGTAGTTTTAATTATAACTTTTTTTTCAATTTAACTTAAACCGAAACTTTTTTTCTACTTATTTTTCTACTATATAGTATTAATTATATAGGGTTCTCTTTGTTTTCTTTAATTATTTCATGGGGTTATACCCTTTTTAAAGAAATATTCAAATATATAACATTTTAAACTAGAGCTTTCTTTTTCAATTCGCATTGGATCTAGGCATTATTATGGTACACTGAACTACATCAACTTAGAAATTGTATTATCTTGACTGGAACGAAAACCTTGGCACTACGGGTTTCGTGTATGACTTAGCCTTGAACAGGAGCCCAGGAACAGAAACAGCTACACCAGGAACATATTCGCTCTTCTTCACTAATTTAAAGGAGAATTATTTCTTCATTTCCTTTAAACGATAAACGCATAACTTTTCAGTTCTAACTTTTAGAATTAACTTATCACTATAAGGTCTTATTTGCCCAACTTAAAGGGACTTAGAACTTTTGCCTTTTGATTTTAAAATTTTGTCTCGCTAGGTTTCAACTTTTCAATTCTAACTTTTAGAATTATCTTTTCACTATAAGGTCTTATTGCCCAACTTAAAGGGACTTAGAACTTTTGCCTTTTCATTTTAAAATTTTGTTTCACTAGTTTTCAGTTCAGATGCCGATCATTAACCGACTTCTTCAGCTTGCAGTCAACTCCCGCTAAGCTTTAAAAAAAATCTCACTCAATTTCAACTAATGCTGAACTAGGACTTGCGGTACTTACTGCCATTGTTCCTGCTTACTGGTACCATAATTGGTAAACAAATAGTAGGCATGGAAAAATTTGAAAAAGTATTCGGCATAGGTGACTGTAGCATTACGCTACTTAAGCAGAGACAAAGTAGGTATCGAAGAATTTACGTATGTATGAATTAGGTATTCCTGAATTAAGTATGTATAAATTTTGTATTGACGAACTAGGTATTCATAAATTAGGTTTTCCCTAATTAGGTAGGTCTCAATTAGGTATTTCTGAATTAGTTATTCCTGAATTGGGTATACAGAATTAAGTATTCTTAAATTAGGTATTTCTGAATCAGGTCTGTATAAATTAAGTATATCTGAATTAAGTATACTTGAATAAAGTAAGTATGAACTAGATATTGACGAATTACGTTATACCAAAAGAAGGAGTATTGAATTAAGTATTTTCGAGTTAAGCACGAGCGAATTAAATTGTATTGAGTTATATGCAATCCAATTAAGTATTGTCGAAACAAGTATTAGCGAATTAGGTACGCGCGAATTAGTTAAATTAAATATATTACGAATTAGTGAATTAAGCATTTTCAAAATATGAATGAGCTATTTCGGTATATATACGGAATAAATATGAATTAATTTGGTAATTACGAGTTAAGTATGCGCCAATTGGGTTTTAACGAATTAAGTAAGTGTTGAACTAGGTATTTATGAGTGATGTCTTTTCATATTAAATATTCACGAACTAAGTAGGTATCCAATACCTATTAACAAATTACGGTTTACGAACAAACTTCTGATGACTTAACTATGGACGAATTAAGTAAAATTGAATTATGTAATTTAGAATTAAATGCCTTAAATCAAACCCTGACAAAAAAAAAAACTATTATAGTATTTTAAGCCGAACTAAAGTGACCGGCGGCAAAATGTAGCGCCACAAGTACTTTAAGAAAAAAATGTTTTTTCTTTGTTCTCAAAAATCGGCTGATTATCCCGCTATGGTTTATGCAAAAAGTATGTTCATATGTATTTCTTGTATATTGTATAGTTATTCTATTGTGGCCATATCACCTAATGGAGAAAACAATTCGATACTCGAATGGACCTGTAGGGTATAGTTGGCATGAGCGCTACATTATTTTATAGTGAAGCCTGAAGTTTTTTTATACTCAGCGGAGCAGAGCTTACATATTATATTAATTTTGTTCACATAACGGTACCCCGTAACGGCATAAACTAATCGGGATAGATATAGACTTCTATATATCAAACTGATCTGGGCGAAAAAAGAAATTCATTTAGACATGTCTGTCAGACCGTAAACACGATAACTAGAGTAAATTTTGAGATACCTTAATGAAATTTTGTATGTAAGTTCCTGGGCACTCATCTCAGATCGCTGTTAAAAATAAACGAAATCGGACTATAACCACGCCCACTTTTTCGATATCGAATATTTCGAAAAACCGAAAAAGTGCGATAATTCATTACCAAAGACGGATAAACCGATCAAACTTGGTAGGTGGGTTCACCTTATGACGCAGACTAGAAAACTAGTAAAGTTTTGGAAAATTTTAAATGAAGGAAATTTAAAAGTTTTGCAAGCTGTAATTTGGCAGTCGTTGAAGATATCATGATGAAATTTGGCAGGAATGTTACTCCTATTACTATGTATATTCTTAATAAAAATTTGCAAAATTGGATGAAGAACACGCCGACTTTTTAAAAAAAAATTTTTTTTTAATTCAAATTTTAACAAAAAATTTAATATCTTTACTGTATATGAGTAAATTAAGTCAAAATTCAACTCCAGTAATGATATGATGCAACAAAATACAAAAATAAAAGAAAATTTCAAAATGGGCGTGGCTCCGCCCATTTTCATTTAGTTTGTCTAGAATACTTTTAATGCCATAAGTCGAACAAAAATTTACCAATCCTTCTCAAATTTGGTAGGGGCATAGATTCTATGACGGTAACTGTACTCTGTGAAAATGGGCGAAATCGGTTGAAGCCACGCCCAGTTTTTATACACAGTCCACCGTCTGTCCTTCCGCTCGGCCGTTAACACAATAACTTGAGCAAAAATCGATATATCTTTACTAAACTCAGTTCACGTACTTATCTGAACTCACTTTATCTTGGTATGAAAAATGAACGAAATCCGACTATGACCACGCCCACTTTTTCGATATCGAAAATTACGAAAAATGAAAAAAAGGCCATAATTCTATACCAAATACGAAAAAAGGGATGAAATATGGTAAGGTAATTGGATTGTTTTATTGACGCGAAATATAACTTTAGAAAAAACTTTATAAAATGGTTGTGACACCTACCATATTCAGTAGAAGAAAATGAAAAAGTTCTGCAGGGCGAAATAAAAAACCCTTAAAATCTTGGCAGGTATTACATATATAAATAAATTAGCGGTATCCAACAGATGATGTTCTGGGTCACCCTGGTCCACATTTTGGTCGATATCTGGAAAACGCCTTCACATATACAACTACCGCCACTCCCTTTTAAAACTCTCAATAATACATTTAATTTGATACCCATATCGTACAAACAAAGTCTAGAGTCACCCCTGGTCTACCTTTATTGCGATACCTCGAAAAGGCGTCCACCTATAGAACTAAGGCCCACTCCCTTTTAAAATAGCATTAAACCTTTCGTTTGATACCCATATTGTACAAACACATTCTAGAGTCACCCCTGGTCCACCTTTATGGCGATATCTCGAAAAGGCATCCACCTATAAAACTAAGGCCCACTCCCTTTTAAAATACTTATTAACACCTTTCATTTGATACCCATATCGTACAAACAAATTCTAGAGTCACTCCTGGTCCACCTTTATAACGATATCCCGAAAAGGCGTCCACCTATAGAGCTAAGGCCAATTCCCTTTTAAAATACTCATTAACACCTTTCATTTGATACCCATATCGTACAAATAAATTCTAGTGTGACCCCTGGTCCATCTTTATGGCGATATCTCGAAAAGGCGTCTACCTATAGAACTAAGGCCCACTCCCTTTTAAAATACTCATTAACACCCCCCTCATTTGATACCCATATCGTACAAACAAATTCTAGAGTCACCCCTGGTCCACCTTTATGGCGATATCTCGAAAAGGCATCCACCTATAAAACTAAGGCCCACTCCCTTTTAAAAATACGCATTAACACCTTTCATTTGATACCCATATCGTACAAACAAAGTCTAGAGTCACCCCTGGTCCACCTTTATTGCGATACCTCGAAAAGGCGTCCACCTATAGAACTAAGGCCCACTCCCTTTTAAAATAGCATTAAACCTTTCGTTTGATACCCATATTGTACAAACACATTCTAGAGTCACCCCTGGTCCACCTTTATGGCGATATCTCGAAAAGGCATCCACCTATAAAACTAAGGCCCACTCCCTTTTAAAATACTTATTAACACCTTTCATTTGATACCCATATCGTACAAACAAATTCTAGAGTCACCCCTGGTCCACCTTTATTGCGATACCTCGAAAAGGCGTCCACCTATAGAACTAAGGCCCACTCCCTTTAAAAATACTCATTAACACCTTTCGTTTGATACCCATATTGTACAAACGCATTCTGGAGTGACCCCTGGTCCACCTTTATGGCGATATCTCGAAAAGGCGACCTATACAACTACCACCACTCCCTTTTAAAACCCTCATTAATACCTTTAATTTGATACCCATATCGTACAAACACATTCTAGAGTCACCCCTGGTCCACCTTTATTGCGATACCCCGAAAAGGCGTCCACCTATAGAACTAAGGCCCACTCCCTTTTAAAATAGCATTAAACCTTTCGTTTGATACCCATATTGTACAAACACATTCTAGAGTCACCCCTGGTCCACCTTTATGGCGATATCTCGAAAAGGCATCCACCTATAAAACTAAGGCCCACTCCCTTTTAAAATACTTATTAACACCTTTCATTTGATACCCATATCGTACAAACAAATTCTAGAGTCACTCCTGGTCCACCTTTATAACGATATCCCGAAAAGGCGTCCACCTATAGAGCTAAGGCCAACTCCCTTTTAAAATACTCATTAACACCTTTCATTTGATACCCATATCGTACAAATAAATTCTAGTGTGACCCCTGGTCCATCTTTATGGCGATATCTCGAAAAGGCGTCTACCTATAGAACTAAGGCCCACTCCCTTTTAAAATACTCATTAACACCCCCCTCATTTGATACCCATATCGTACAAACAAATTCTAGAGTCACCCCTGGTCCACCTTTATGGCGATATCTCGAAAAGCCGTCCGCCTATAGAACTAAGGCCCACTGTCTTTTAAAATACTCCTTAAAACCTTTCATTTGGTACCCATATCGTACAAACAAATTCTAGAGTCACCCCTGGTCCACCTTTATGGCGATATCTCGAAAAGCCGTCCGCCTATAGAACGAAGGCCCACTCCCTTTTAAAATACTCATTAACACCTTTCGTTTGATACCCATATTGTATAAACGCATTCTAGAGTCATCCCTTGTCCACCTTTATGGCGATATATCGAAAAGGCATCCACCTATAAAACGAAGGCCCACTCCCTTTTAAAATACTTATTAACACCTTTCGGTTGACACCCATATTGTACAAACGCATTCGAGAGTCACCCTGGCCCACCTTTATAACGATATCCCGAAAAGGCGTCCACCTATAGAGCTAAGGCTCACTCCCTTTTAAAATACTCATTAGCACCTTTCATTTGATACCCACATCGTACAAACAAACATGAGTTGCCTAAATGTTTATTGTACCTTTTGTACACGGTTTTTGTGTACAGTTTTTAATTTGTTCTTTTCTTTATCAAAAACTTTTACATTCGTCCCATCTATTTCTTTAACTACATACGGCCCCTGATATATACTTGCATGTTTATCGCGCGGTTCTTTTTGTATTAGAACCTTATCATTTACGCTAATTTTTGACGGACAGGCATGTTTGTCATAATAATATTTATTTCGAACTTTATGTTTGTTTGAAAGTTCTTGCGCCAATATATGTGATTTTTGCATGCGGTATTTCGACTCTTTCGCGTAATTCTCTACATCATAAATTGGATCAATTTTTGCTTTTTGAAGTTCACTATGTAAAATGGGTTTTTTACCGAATACTAATTCGAACGGTGTAAATTTATTATCAAAAACTGTATTCGAAGTGGTATTGTGAAAGAACGTGAAATACTTCAAGTAAGTATCCCAGTCCGACAACGTGACATTAAGATATGCGCGCAAGTATTCGTTAAATACTCGATGGTTTCGTTCGATTGAACCTAACGTTTCATGATTATACGCTGTGGAAAAATCGTGTTTGATTTTTAAAAGTTTTGTCAGCTCTGAAAACACTTCATTTTTATATTCCGTGCCTAGATCAGATTTGATAGAATTCATTGGATCATATGTTAAAATAAATGACTCGAATACTGCAGAAGTTATGGTTTTCGCACTTTTATCCGGAACCGCTACTGTTACTAAGTACTTCGTTAAATCGCAAATTATGGTAACTGCGAACCTGTTACCATACTTCGATTCTGGCAACGGTCCTATTGTATCAATGACTACACTCAGGGAAAAAACATTGTAAAATCAATGAAAACGTGCTTAATCCAAGCAAAAACGTATTTAAAAGTGACGTAAATATGAAAATTTTTATTTTAAAAATGTGCATTATAAAGTTGTAAAATCAAGTAAAAAGATATTTGATTTAAACATTTTCCAATTTCATTTTAAATACATCACTATTTTGAATCAAAAATGATCACATTTAATTTAAAAATTTTCCTTTTTGATTCAAGTATGGGTTTTGTTAATTTAAATAACAAACGCATTTGATTTAAAAATATTTATATTTAAATCAAATATGAGTTATATCGAATCAAATACCTAAATTGTTGAATTAAAAATGCACGTATTCGTTTTGATAATGAAACATTTTACTTTTTCGATTTCACCACACTTTATTTATTCACCTTTTTTAAGCCATACAAAAATTGTTAGTTATAATCAAAAACTTAAATCTAAAATCGTACTATCAAAAATGCCTTATTATAATTTTATCATATTAAATTCGGCATTTAAATGAAATGAGCTACATATATATTTATATATAATAAAGTTATGTGTATTATTCAAACAAGTTAAGATAATCAAAACTGATCAAAACATCACATGTCTATTGTTTTGTTACAGAATAAATACATGATAAATACAACGTTTAAAGATATTTTGGTTTTGCGTATGTTTTGCCATTATTTATAGAATATAAATGTAATGGTTGACTTGTAAACATAGATATATTTATAACTTTTAAAACGTCTTCTTTCAAGCCAACTTCATAGGAATGAAAATGTTGGTCGAAGCTTTTAATATATATAGGATAGCATATAATATAAAGATTATTATTTTGATACAGAAATGATTTAATTTTGAATAATTCAGAATTATTGTGAGAACATAAATAATAATTGCTTTTATAATAAGTGCCTTTATAATGTACTTCATTTAACAACATTACAGTTTTAAAATTAATGGGTTGATTGATATTTATTTTTAAAAAAAATTCCTCTTTTGTTAAATCTAGAATTTCATAGCTTTTATAACTAATAATTGATTCAAATGATTTTTCATTATCTAACAAAAATTTAGAAAATTTTATACTTGACTTTATTGCTATAGAATATGGAGGATTAACTCTTGAAGTAATGCTGTTAAAATATACTTTAGCTTCTTTATGCTTCGCTTCGAAACGCATACTCCAAATATATTTAAGAGGTCCGCAGTTTTTAATAGCTGTGGGGTAGTGCACAAGAAAATGATGTTTGGGCTTTAATGTCCCAAAAAGCCGAATATGAATAGAGTGATGCGATTTAATTAGCTCTTCCAAGACAACCAGCTCTTCAGTAGCTATTTGAGGTTTTAATATGTATTCTATTATTTGCGTTAAAATTAAAAAAAACTTTCAGTGCTCGTTATCGCGTGGTATTAAGTCGCCTATCATTAGGGGTAAAAAATGAATAAAACATGCCACTTCAGATGCGGACATTTTTAAATTATAATTACTTAATCTTCCGGCTTCTAAAGGGGGAGATTTATTGCCTATTTCTATTTCGCCAAACAGAAAAAATTGTTTTCTACTGTTAATAATATCGAGTGTTATGACTTCGTCTTTAATCAAATTTAGGAAAACATTACAAACATCATATATGCAAACTCCTTCGAAAACATCATGCATTAAATCAAATGTAAAATTTTCAGTCACACTAAAATATTTTAAGTTATCAAAAACGCAAACTTCCCTTATTCCTGTTTCCTGATAATTATTTTCTGATTAGTCTTTGTAATAGTTCTCTTCATTTCTCAAAGCTTCTTGCTCCTCTGATACATCGCTTCTCATTTGGTCTTTTGTTCTAGTGCAAACACGACAGAATCTCTTAGAATTGAATGATTGAACAAACCCCATTATGCTATTAACGGCTAAATTGTCTCCTATTACTAAACCTAGCACAAAATGAACTTTTTTACTTCCATTTTCCGTCACAATTTCAATACCTTCTTCAAGGAGCTTTAACTCATGTACAAGGTATAGAAATGAGTTCTCAACACCGCTGGATTTAACTGTTTTTGTTGAAATGAAAGCTCCATGGAAAATGTACTGTATTTTGGACAACAGGTGTTTTGGCATTGATGGAAAACTATAATAACATCCACATATCGAGTACGTATGACTGCCGAGAGCATTGTTGATTTGGAAATCATCAAAATAAAGAATGTATGGTATAACTAATTCAGATTGAATTTTATCTTTTCGTGCTTTAAATATTCTGCCGCTGACAAAGTTTTGTATACTACTTTCTTTTAAGTATTTTTCTGTATTCTGTAATGTGCTCTGCAAAAGGCATGGAATCTCAAAAATAGCTTTGAACTGAAAATTTAATGGCATAATGTATATGTCGAATGATTTAGGAGCTAAGGTTGGGATACCGTATTTTGTTGTTTCAGTAACAGATTCTTTGATGGTGATAGTCTTTGGATGTTCATATAAGTTAAGTTCCTTTAATATCTTAAAGAGTCTATACTCAGAGCTTATATCCTGAAAAGGGTTTTTACAAAATTCTAGTAGTAGTTGCAAGTCATCATTAATATCACTAATAGCCTCTGAGTTTAATACATTATGTATAATAAAGGATATAGACGAAAGTAGAGAAGATACCATAGACTGAATATCGATTACTTGTTTTCGTGGCAAATTGTTTTGAGCATACAAACTTAAAGATAAATACAGCGCCTTCTTCTTTAGATTTTTAGTTTCATTAACAATATTTTGCACTGATAAATTAGCACCATCTTGTGTTTCCGTTTCTGTACTTGAACTATTACTTAAAATCGGTAACAACATATCTTCCGTTGGAGCTACGTTTTGTGCGGATGTGCTTTCAAATTTTGTATGAATATTTTGCAAATGATTGCGAAAAGAAGAAAATTTTGTAAATAATTGATTGCAGTTATCTTGCTTACAACGCAGTCGTAAAAGTTTCGTAGAAAGCTTATGATATACTTTAAAATGACATATTAAGGCGTCAGCTTCTGAAAAATTTTTGTGACACTTAAAGCAAAAAAACATTTTGAACGAATTAATTATTTGTCATAAAACTCAAAAGGGACGTCAGGTTTGCCGACTTGCAGTCATATGAAGTATAAATTTCAAAAAAAAAGTGTTGTATGAAAGTTCAAGAAGTTTCACATGCCTGAGGATATTTTAGAGAAAGTGTGTGAAAGATTTTGAAACAGATATCTAAACATTCTAGAAAGGACTCAAATTTATATAATGTTTTATCAAAATATATATAAAATCCTATAATATCTTCCTCAACTATTCCTTCGACAATTATGAAAGGCTGTATTGTCATTCCTACAGAGTAGTACATACTTATTAACTCAGTAATTTTTCTTTCGTAATCGTTGATTGAAGTTAATAGCAAAACAAAGCTTTCTTGTGCGCCTGCTATTGTGGCCTTTTTCCTTATTTTCCCGCACGAACTTTGAAACCTCGACGAAGGTGGAAGAACTCCATTTAGAAGCGTTGTAAGAATGTAGTCTTGTGTATCTAAAAAAAAAAAAAACATAAATTAACGTAAGCGCATGGATTTTGTAGTGTTTTGTTTTTGTTTCATTACACTTGATCAGCGTTTATGTACCTTTTTTCGTTGAAGCTTTAGCGAGAGAAAAGAGCTGCTTGCAAAAATCGTTGTGCAGATTAACTTCATAAAAGCGTTGTATTTTTTCGGTAAAAATTTCCCATTTCGAATATAAACAATTCTCCTTACCAGGATACATGATCTTAAAATCAAGGTATATCTGCAATGTGTGGATGTGTTGCTGGGAAATTCAAACTAAGTATGTACATATGTATGTATTTTCATAGTTAACAGTTCAGGAGCCCGCGAATCAGTATATTTCGGCCAGGTTTGGAGAAAATCAATATTTGTTAGTTCTTTTAAGTCATTCTGTCTCAAGTTAAATGTTTTTTGCCATTTATCTTTGACTTCATTCCAATCAGCAATGCTTCTACTGAGAGATGTTTTCAATGCTCTACATATAGTAACATCAATTTCAGGAACTTCGTCATTTTCGGTGGGGGCCCCAGTATTATCACTAGCAGGTGATGGTGTGTTTTGCTCAAAGCACATGCTCTTCCTTTTCTTACTGCGTTGGTTAACATATTTCCCATATAACTTTCCACTAGGGCATTTTTTACCCTTGCGCGGAATATAATAGTATTCCTGGCAAATTAGAAAAACAGGTGGCAGAATTAGTTATATTTTTTAATCAATTTTATAATAAATATATTACCCGAGCACCATTTTCATTTGGAAAGAGATTTATAATCTGCTCGAGCAAATTTGCAAAATCCTTGGCTTTTAGTATAATGTCATTTGCTATAACTTCGTCAATAACTATGCTTATGAGGTCGTCACGGTTTCTGTTGGTCAAATGTTGATTTTTTTTGTAGGATTCTAATAAAAGCTTCCCCTTGCAAGCTTGTTGGAGTAAACTTAGTAAATCCTTGTTCCAGAAAGGATAGTTATTAGGGGTATTTAGATCGAAAATAATTTATTAAACTTACTTTGTTGAGACAGTGAGGCGAAGAAGATGATTGACTTAACGGCATAAAGTTATTACTTTGTAACCATTCAGTTACTTTGCTTGGCATCGACATGGTTTCATCATCTATTCCATACTATTAACAAAATAAAATATGTGAACGGATAAAGATTTTTTAAGAATTTACCAATGTACATACGCACCTCTTTTTTCTTCCAAATAAATAATTTCTCTCTAAACTCTACACGTAGACCCAGCGGCGGAATGGCTTCCTGTAGGTCAGCAGCCTTTAGAAATTGCAGGCTTCTGAAAGTTATCTGCGAAGTTGCAGGGCGTTGTCAGATATATGTAATAATAGCAAGTTATTAGCTCGATACAAATATTTATTTGTTAAGTAATTACTCACCTTTTAGGAATGGCAAAACGTCGACCAAATCAAACTCTTTCAGCAGCTCTACCAACTTCTCCTCATCCTGATTGTCAACAATTTGTGTGGTAGTAACAACTACTCCTTCTAAATTTGTACACACTTCTTCAGATTCCACGTTCTCGAAATTATAAATAAAATCATCAATTTGCAACGAGTTGTTCATTTTGTTCACAATATATCAAGCAAAATCCACAAAATAAATTTTTTGTCAGAACGGACAGCAAATAAAATCAACTAAACTCAGCAAACTGCTTCTTCTTACTTATGCATGAGCCATACTTTTAAATATGAACATGTTTGAACTAAAGTGGTACATTTTTGATTCAAGTATGGAACGTTGTAATCGCACGCAATTTTTAAAATGAATATGTCAATATTAGAATTAAAAATGCAACATTATTAATTCAAATATGAAACATTTTAAAATCTAAAATACATTTTAATTTTAAAAATGACATATTTAATTTAAAAATATTTTGATTTGTTTTGAAAATCTTCATTTTTAAAATAATAATGTCCTCGTTAAAAACGTGCATATTAAAAATAAAAATTTTATTTTTGATTTTAAAATGCAATTTTTCTCTGAGTGTAAGAACAAATATTAGAGTTAATTATGATGTCCAAGGAAGAAATACAAGACAAAGAAATGATTTCAAATTACCTAATTCAAAACAGAATCTGAACAGAATAGTCTTTTTTACAAAGGGTTAAAATGCTTCAATGAACTACCTGAATACATAAAAAATAGTGATAATAACTTGTTTAAAAAAAGGTTATACACTTACGTCAAATCTATGAGGATAAAATAAATACTAAGATCTGAGCTGGTTTCTGATACGTATTCCTAATTTATATATCTAATTCTAAAATTACAAATTTCCTCGTTTATATATATATACATATATCTATTTAAACTGATGTACCTATTGTTAAACTACTGTACCTATTGTTAATTAATGCAATAATTTTTTTCAATTGTGTAAGCTAGGCTCTTCGAGTCGTAATAAATAAATGAAATGGAATGAAAATTAAGTAGAAGAAAATGAAAAAGTTCTGCAGGGCGAATTATCTCTTGGAATTATGGCGGGAATACTGTTCGTGGTATTACGTATATAAATAAATTAGCGATACCCGACAGATGATGTTCTAGGTCACCCTGGCCCACATTTTGGTCGATATCTCGAAAACGCCTTCACATATACAACTAAGGGCCACTCCCGTTTAAAACTTTCCCTCACTAGGGTAGTCACCTTGTCGTTGGTTTGAGGGCTTAGCCGAACTCCACAGCGCCCGACTACGAGGCGGAGCTGATTAGGACTGACATCTGCGCCGTTTCGCCTCATAGGAGGGCGGTGGGATGTCGATGACCAAGAAATGCCAACCCCCTAATCCAGGGTGTTATGCGGACCGTGCCTATTGGACGATTTGCAGCCAGGGGATAAATTCGGCTGTATTCGAACGGAGCCTTCCCGATACCGGTCTACCTCGGGAAGTATTTATGGCCTAACCACAGTAAGGGGCGCTGCTGTGGCGTACGGTTCTTTCCCCGTATATAATACTGGACCGCTGAGCCCGACTTGTCGGGCAGGTAGTCGTACGACCAAGATGAACGACTCATTACCTCATTGTAATAAGGACGATGTAAAGAGGAGGACTGAGTCGCAATCCAAGGACGACAAATACGAATTAAGCAATGCGTCGTACTCGGGGAGCGAGAGTAGTGCTGATTCAATGAACTCCGTGTTGGAGAAGCACACAAATGAAAACGGAGTAGAAGAGTGGAGAAGAATACGGAGCAGAGGAAGTAAAAGAGCTCTCTCGCAGTACCGTGCATCACTAAGAATTGTACAACGCTTGGGAGCAGTGGAGATCGAGCATTTGGAATGGGCCCATGAAGCGGTAGAAGTAGGTCGAAGGCAGTTCAAAAGGTTTGCTGCGAGAAACCCTCGGTTCTGCAACCGTTACGAGGAGGAAGAAGCGTCGAATGGCAGAATGAAGAGGTAACGTTCGGCGGAAGGCGACAATCCTGCTTTCAAGAGGCAGAAAGGACCCAGTCCTAGAGCCGCGAGGCAGGGCAGTCGCATAGACAATACAAGTAGGCCCAAAATTGTAAGACAGATGGGCTCCAATAGCGAGGTAGCAACTACCTCGAAAGCTGCGAGTCAGAGGGGAGTTCCAACTACGGAAATAGGAGATAAGCCAAAGGGAGATAACGCTAAGACTCCGGCTTTTTCGGAGGCGCTAAAGGGAGTTAACGCTAAGACTCCGGCTTTCTCGGAGGCGCTAAAGGGAGTTAACGCTAAGACTCCGGCTTTCTCGTAGGTGCCAAAGAGAGATAACACTAAGACTCCTGCTTTTCCCGAGAAGATGAGTGATGTGGCAAATCAGTCACTGTCTGTGGCGCTGGTTGATCGTAGCAGTCCTTTCGTACAAATGACTACTGAAAGGTGGAGATCTGTGGAAAGGGAGCTTATTAGCTTAATGCTTAAGATGATGCGGGAACAACCAAGTAAGCCCCTTCCAACCTTTGATTCGGGGGGATGGTATAATGGTGTGAAGATGATAGCGTGCGAGAACATCGCGAGGACAAGGCACAAACGCGCGGTTTGAGGTGGTGGAGAAAGCGCAAATCCCCACGGTACCAAAAGTTAAGGTATGGATACCATGCGTGATGAAGTCGGAGGATACACTGCGACTTCTGCAGAATCAGAATCCGAACATACCGACACAGGATTGGAAGGTACTTGCTGTATCTCGGTCTACCGAGGAGGGTCAGTTCTGCATCTTCCAAATAAACAAGCAGGCGGAGGATATTTTGTACACGCAGCTTGGCAAAATGTCATTTGCGACTGGCAAAATTTACATGCGACTCACGAAAAGAAGTCCCGAGGATAAAACCTCAACACGCTAGAGGTGGGCGAAGTCGAAAAGGACCTTAAAAGCCTAACGGAAAAAGACAGGTGGGGGTCCCCGACGTCACCCCGAACGTGCTAGAAGAGGACCAACCGCTAAATGGTGCTGTGACTTGCACATAGGAACACCCGGAACAACGGTCACGAGAGGCTGAAGGGGGCCTCGAATACTCTAAACCGAAAGGGCAAGGGTAGGACGACGACGTCGAGACGAAGGTGCTGGAGGGGGCAAACAGCCCAATTGTGCTGCGAGTCCTACAGATAAACCTCCAGCACAGTAAAGTGGCGTCGAGCGAACTCCTCCTAACCCTTGAGGAGGGTTCGTTTGACGTGGCGCTGATCCAGGAGCCGTGGCTCTCATCGGGAGGAAAGGTTTCTGGACTTAGCGCGCGCGGGTTTGGCGTTTACTATGCGCAAACGGAAGGACGGGTGCGAGCTGTAGTAATGGTAAGGAAACAGTTGCATTCATATAGGCTGCCTGATTACACCACTGAGGATTTCGTAGCGGTGGCCGTTGAGAAAAAGAATAAGCAGGCATTTATCCTGGTGTCCTGCTACATGGCCCATGCTGCGGAGGCTCCACCGATGGAGTGCAAAAGGCTAGTACAGGAGGAAGGGCGCAAAGGGCGGTTGGTCATAGGCGCATATGCAAATGTGCACCACAATGCGTGGGGAGGAGCAGATACGAACGAGAGAGGCGAATCTCTATATTGTTACATCCTGCAAACCAATTTGCAGATAGCCAACAGGGAAAATCTCCCTACATACATTAGTCCAACATCCAGTAATGTTCTGGATATTAAATTGAGCTCCGAGCGTGATATATCAAGGTATGATTGGATGGTTCTTGATAAACTATCCTTCTCCGACCATGCGTATATCAGCTTCAGCATACCCCTAAAGAGGGTAGAAAAGGGAGGATCATTTAGAAACCCTAGGTCAACGAACTGGACTAAATTCCAGAAACACGTAGAAAAAAACTGGGACAACCCAAAGAGGTTGCTAATGTAGAGGAAGTGGAGGATTCGAATGAATTCCTAACAAGGACGCTTATGACTGCGTATAACAAAGCTTGCCCTCTAAGAAGATTCAGAGGAAAAGCAAAGCCGCCATGGTGGAGCAATGAGCTGAGTCTTCTAAGAAGACAGGTAAAAGAAATGTTTAAACTCGCAAAGACCGCGGAAAGCGAAGCGTGTTGGGACGAGTACAGGGATCTACTGAGGATCTACAAGCGTGAAATTACCAGGGCGAAGAGAAACTCATGGAGAAGTTTTTGTACGGACCTAGAGTGCTCCAGCGAAATAGCACGGTCGAAAAAAGTCCTAGCATAGGGAAACATAGTCCAGGGACTAATAAAGAAAGAGAACGGCGAATGGTCACGTAATAGTGAGGAATCCCTGGAGGCGCTTCTCGATATACATTTCCCATCGGGAGACGGTTTAGAAGAGCCAGTAGACATCACTCACACTTTGATCACGGAGCTAGTAGGGATTGGTGACCGATACCAAGATCGAGTAGGCAGTGAAGACGTTTTCTAAGTTTAAATCGCCGGGCCCAGATGGTATATTCCCAGCCATGCTACAAGTCTCAAGTAGGGCGGTCGTGGAATGGCTTAAAATAATATTCGATGGGTGCATAAGACTGAATCATGTACCGCACTCTTGGAGAACTGCTCGTGTAGCTTTTCTACCAAAGGCGGGGAAGATCGGTCACGTGTATCCCAAAAATTATAGACCCAATAGCTTAATATCATTTCTGCTCAAAACCTTTGAGAGGCTGATAGATGTGTACATAAAGCCCAACGTGGATGAAAAGCTGCTCTCCACAACACAGCATGCGTACACCAAAGGCAAGTCGGTAGACACCGCATTGCATAGGGTGGTAATAAGCATAGAGAAATCCCTCGAATATAAGGAGTATGCTCTAGGAGTCTTCTTGGACATTGCCGGGGCTTTCAATAATGTTGCAACATGGGCGATTATGGATGGTCTTAATTACATTAAAGTACATCCTGCCTTAATCAGATGGATCGGCTGCATGCTAAATTGCAGAAAGATTACACCACAATGGGGACTGTATGAGGAAACGAAATCAGTGGACAGGGGAACGCCGCAGGGAGGGGTGCTATCACCTCTGCTGTGGACGCTGGTCATAAACCAACTGCTCAGGCAATTCGATGAGGGACCCGTAAAACTTACGGCTTACGCAGATGACGTTGCAATTGTGGAAAGTGCCTTCCAACGATTAGTTCTTTGATGGATTGGGCGCTTCGCGATATTCATACCTGGGCATCTAATGTCGGGTTCAAAGTCAATGCGGAGAAGACGGATATGGTCTTGTTTACAAAGAGGTACAAGCTCCCAAATTTGACCAGGCCTAAGTTAGGAGGGGTGACCTTACAGGAAAAACCTTGCACAAAATATTTAGGAATCATCCTAGACAGTAAGCTGTCATGGAATCTCAACGTGGAGGAGAGGGTCAAGAAGGCCTCAACGGCCCTCTATGCATATAAAAGAATGTTGGGGTGTACGTGGGGCCTATCACCCTCTCTTTCTCATTGGGTTTTTACAGCGATTGTAAGCCCTATTTTATACTATGGAGTTCTTGTTTGGTGGAAAGCCACACAAAAAACAACATACCTCAAAAAATTAGAGGGGGTATGCAGACTATGAAAACAACCCCGACGGCTGCACTGTATGCCATTCTGCACATTCCACCTGTAGACCTGGTAGCAAAGAACAAATTAACGATGGCAACCAGGCTCGGTGCTTCGGGGCAGCTTGAGCGCCGACCATATGGCCATAGTAGTATAGCGTCATCAATCACAAGACGAACAGACTACCTGATTTCCTATCTGCGCTTCGAGGGAGATCTTAAGGTCACAATAGAAGTGGACGGTTGGCGCAAGGGTGCGCAAATGGGGACGAGGCGATACATGTGTACACCGATGGTTCCAAAGTAGTGGAAGGAGTAGGGTCTGCGGTATACTGCGCTGATCCGGAAATAAGCATATCCTACAAGCCGCCGGATTACTGTAGCGTTTTACAAACAGAAACATTATCCGTAACCAAAGCAGTAGAAACCCGGGAAGAGAATAGCTTAACTGCAACCGTGTTAACTTTTATATTCACAGTCAAGCAGCAATTAAGGCAATAATCTCGCAAAGCACAGCATCTAAATGCATGTTAGAGTGTAAGCAGTCTCTGGAGGGAATCGGGACAGGGAGAAGCATACATCTATATTGGGTCCCAGGGCATATGGAAAAAGATGTGAATGAAAAAGCGGACGAACTAGCTAAAAAGAGCGCGTCCATTGAAGCTTGCTCCGTAGACGTCCCAATTAGAGTGGGCGAGATTAAGCGAAGGCGAGAGGTGCACATGATTGACCAAGTGGGTTCAAGCGCGGGGCTGTAAAGTGTCGAAGATTATGTGTAGGTCTTACAACCTTAGACTAACACAGTTGCTTCTATCATTAAAAAGAGAGGACTGTAGACTCATGATGGGTATTCTGACTGGACACTGCCTTCTGGCGTCAAATGCCTTTAAATTAGGGTTGGTAAGTGATAGCAGATGTAGGAAATGCGGGCTGGAGGAGGAAAGGATGGAGCACGTCCTGTGCTCGTGCCCTGCACTTGCCAGGCTAAGACTCCAGCTATTAGGAGTGATACAGCTGTCATATCTAGAAGCAGCAAGTGGCTTAAGTCCTAGGAAGCTTCTAGTATTTGCCAAGAGGACGGAGTTATTTTATAACATAGGTCCTGGTTTTTGATAGGGTTTTTCAGTTTAGTCGTTAAAACAAACTTCTGGTAACACTACAGACTCAATCAGTCTATGTGAGGTCCTCATGTACCGGCCAGTTGAACCTAACCTAACCGGTTTAAAACCCTCATTAATACCTTTAATTTGTTACCCATATCGTACAAACACATTCTAGAGTCACCCCTGGTCCACCTTTATGGCGATATCTCGAAAAGGCGTACACCTATAGAACTAAGGCCCACTTCCTTTTAAATAATTATTAACACCTTTCATTTGATACCCATATCGTACAAACGCATTCTAGAGTCACCCCTGGTCCACCTTTATGGCGATATCTTGAAAAGGCGTCCACCTATAGAACTAAGGTCCACTCCCTTTTAAAACACTCATTAAAACCTTTCATTTGATAACCATATCGTACAAACACCTTCTAGAGTCACCCCTGGTCCACCTTTATGGCGATATCTCGAAAAGCCGTCCACCTATAGAACTAAGGCCCACTCCCTTTTAAAATAATCTTTAATGCCTTTCATTTGATACCCATGTCATATAAACACATTCCAGGGTTACCATAGGTTCGTTTTCCTACATGGTGATTTTCCTTTATTTGACAAAGAATGAAGGAAAATCGTTCAAAAAACCGTCACCCTTGGTCTACAATTTGGTCGATATTTCCCAAACGTATGTGATATGGAGTTAAAAACCACTTATAAACTATCTACGAAACCCTACGAAACCAACGCAGCTAAGCTCTCAGCTGAGTATGTATGCCTTCCTTACTTGTTATACTCAGTTAAGCAGAGCTTACAAAGTATATTGACTTTGATTGGATAACGGTTGGTTGTACAGGTATAAAGGCATCGAGATAGATATAGACTTCTATATATCAAAACCATCAGTATCGAAAAAAAATTTGATTGAGCCATGTCCGTCCGTCCGTCTGTCCGTTAAGACGATAACTTGAGTAAATTTTGAGATATCTTGATGTAATTTGGTATGTAGATTCCTGGGCACTCATCTCAGATCGCTATTTAAAATGAACGATATCGGACCATAACCACGTCCACTTTTTCGATATCGAAAATTTCGAAAATCGAAAAAGCGCGATAATTCATTACCAAAGTCGTATAAAGCGATGAAACTTGGTAGGTTTGTTAAAATTATGACGCAGAATCGAAAATTAGTAAAATTTTTGACAATGGGCGTGGCACCGCCCACTTTTAAAAGAAGGTAATTTCCAAGTTTTGCAAGCTGTAATTTGGCAGTCGGTGAAGATATCATGATGAAATTTGGCAGGAACATAACTCCCATTACTATATGTGTGCTTAATAAAAATTAGCACAATCGGATTTAGAGCACGCCCACTTTAAAAAAAAATGTTTAAAGTCAAATTTTAAGAAAAAATTCAATATCTTTACAGTATATAAATAAATTATGTCAGTATATAAGTAATTTATGTCAACATTCAACTCCAGTAATGATATAGTGCAACAAAATCAAAAATAAAATAAAATTTCAAAGTGGGCGTGGCTCCGCCTTTTTCATTTAATTTGACTAGAATACTTTTAATGCCATAAGTCGAACAGAAATTTACCAATCCTTATAAAATTTGGTAAGGGCAAAGCCTCTATGACGATAACAGTTTTCTGTGAAAATGGGCGAAATCGGCTGAAGCCACGCCCAGTTTTTATACACAGTCGACCGTCTGACCTTCCGCTCGGCCGTTAACACCATAACTTGAGCAAAAATCGACATATCTTTACTAAACTTAGTTCACGTACTTATCTGAACTCACTTTATCTTGGTGTTAAAAATGGGAGAAATCCGACTATGACCACGCCCATTTTTTTCCATATCGAAATTTCGAAAAATGAAAAAAATGTCATAATTCTATACCAATTACGAAAAAAGGGATGAAACATGTTGATTGGATTGGTTTATTGACGCCTTCACATATACAACTAAGGGCCACTCCCTTTCAAAACCTTCATTAATACCTTTAGTTTGATACCCATATCGTACAAACACATTATAGAGTCACCCCTGGTCCACCTCTATGGCGATATCTCGAAAAGGCGTCCACCTATAGAACTAAGGCCCATTCCCTTTTAAATAATCATTAACATCTTTTTATTTGATACCCATATCGTACAAACGAATTCTAGAGTTACCCCTGGTCCACCTTCATGGCGATATCTCGAATAGGTGTCCACCTATAGAACTAAGCCCCACTCCCTTTTAAAATATTCATAAACACCTTTCATTTGATACCCGTATCGTACAAACGCAATCTAGAGACACCCCTGGTCCACATTTATGGCGATATCTCCAAAAGGCGTCCACCTTAAGAACTAAGGGCAACTCCCTTTTAAATAATCATTAGCACATTTCATTTGATACCCATATCGTACAAACGCAATCTAGAGTCACCACTGCTCCACCTTTATGGCGATATCCCGTCAAGGCATCCACCTATAGAACTAAGACCCAATGCCTTTTAAAATACTTATTAACACCTCTCAGTTGATACCCATATCGTACAAACACATTCTAAAGTCACCCCTGGTCCACCTTTATGGCTATAGCTCGAAAAGGCCACCACCTATAGAACTAAGGCCCACTTTCTTTTAAAATACTCATTAACACTTTTCATTTGATACCTATATCGTACAAACACATTCTAGATTCACCCCTGGTCCACCTTTATGGCGATATCTCGAAAAGGCGTCCACCTATAGAACTAAGGCCCACTCCCTTTTAAAATACTCACTAACACCTTTGATTTGATACCCATATCGTACAAATACATTCTAGAGTCACCACTGGTCCACCCTTATGGCGATATCTCGAAAAGGCGTCCACCTATGGAACTAAGGCCCACTCCCTTTTAAATAATCACTATCACCTTTCATTTGGTACCCATATCGTACAAACGCATTCTAGAGTTACCCCTGGTCCACCTTTATGGCGATGTTTCGAAAAAGCACCACCTATAGAACCAAGGCCCACTCCCTTTTAAAATACTCATTAACACCTTTCATTTGATTCCCATATAGTACAAACACGTTCTAGAGTCACCCCTGGTCCACCTTTATGGCGATATCTCTAAAAGGCGTCCACCTATAGAACTAAGGCCCACTCCCTTTTAAAATACTCACTAACACCTTTCATTTGATACCCATATTGTACAAACACATTCTAGAGTCACCCCTGATCCACCTCTATGGCAATATCCCGACAAGGCATCCACCTGTAGAACTAAGGCTCAATGCCTTTTAAAATACTCATTAACACTTTTCATTTGATACCCATATCGTACAAACACATTCTAGAGTCACCCCTGGTCCAACTTTATGGCGATATCTCGAAAAGGCGTCCACCTATAGAACTAAGGCCCACTCCCTTTTAAAATACTCACTAACACCTTTCATTTGATACCCATATCGTACAAACACATACTACTGTCACCCCTGATCCACCTTTATGGCGATATCCCGAAATGGCGTCCACCCATAGATCTATGGCCCACTCCCTTTTAAAATACTCTCTAATACCTTCCATTTGATACCCATGTCATACAAACACATTCCAGGGTTACCCTAAGTTCATTTTCCTATACGGTGATTTTCCCTTATTTTGTCTCCAAAGCTCTCAGCTGAGTATGTAATGTTCGGTTACACCCGAACTTAACTTTCCTCACTTGTTTTTATTTGCGATTAAGAGTTAAAAAGGAACAAATTCAACATACTTACTAAAGTTAATAGAAGCCGCCGTGGTGTCGTGTTAACGCGCCCCGCCTACTCCACTGAGAGTCCTGTGCTCAAGTCGCGGGCAAAGCAACTTCAAACCGGGAAAGACTAGCAAAAGGATTTTCCCGAAATTTGTATTTATGCCCTCGAACCTACCCCCAAAACTCAATTGTGAACCCACTTTATCCAAGTCGTGTATTTGAATAATTCGAGTCCATCGTCTATGGCAGAATATACACTGAAGGAAAAAGGCTACTAAAATCAACCGAATTACGTGACAATTCAACCGACATTTCTGTAAATGTTTAGCCATCGATCGTACTGTTGAATCAACTTCGCACAAATTTTCTGAATTGATCGTTTCAAAACTCAAATCAGCAAAAATAAAGTTCATCTAATGTAAGCCACGCTCTATAAAAAAAAAAAAATTGTAATACGGGACGACTCTGATCTAATACTTTTTTTACTAATTAAAAAAAAGTTTAGTTAAAAATCTTTCTGCATGAGTTAAGCGGGGATTGCCCGTATTGCTTTTAAATGTACGAAAACATTTATTTGAAGCAATTATTAATTTTATAATTTATTTAACACGTTGACTGCCAAGGCCATTTTCAGAAAACTGGCCAAAAATGACATTTTGATTTTTTCACATTATATTACTAAAAACTCTATTTCTAGATCATTTGTATCATGAAAAATCAAAAATGATGTTTTCTAAAGGAGAAAAAGGACCTACGAGTTATCTCGTAGTTGGCGTCTGGGAAAGAACTCGCTACGAATTATCTCGTAGTAGGTAGGCCTTTTTTTTTCCTAAAAAAACATCATTTTTGCTTTCTATAGTATTTTGTTTTATAGTTATTATTATTTATTATAATTATCATAATTTTATTATTATTTTCTTTCTTTTTAGATTTCTAAACATTCTCTAAAATTACTTTTATAATTATCAAGAACCCAATATTGATAGGAAAAGGTCACTGAATCAAAGTGAAATTGAGTTCAACGCAAATCTAAGTGATTCAGAGATGTTTTAGCGATGGTAGTAACGACATTTATGAGCCTTCTGAGAATACAAGTGATAGTGAAGATGAAGTCATCTCCGAACCTGAAGACGTCTCGAATCTGATAATAATGACGATGATTTTCAAGCATCAACGTCAAATGAGAAGGATGATTTGTGGACAGAAGTTCAACACAATCCTGAATTATTTCATTTCGAAGAAAATGTTGGTGTGAAATTAGATACATCAAATTTTACAGAACAAACGCTGGTGGATTTCTTTTTTTCGGATGAGTTTCTTGGATTACTGGTAGAACAAACTAATTTATATGCTGCGCAAGAAATTGCAACATTGGAAAATGGGAATCAAAATGCTATAAAAAAATCTAAAAGGATATCAAATTGGCAAGACGTAAGTGCTACAGAGATGAAAGTTTTTATTGCACTTGTATTGCAAATGCGACCTTGCACTTTTCAAACAATAGAACATTACTGGAACACAAACAAGCTATATAATGTAAACTTTTGGCGCACACATATGAGCCGCAATCGATTCCAGTTGATACTTTGTTATTTTCATTTGGTTGATAACTCACAACCATCAACCGACAGATTATACAAGGTGAGACCAATCCTAAGTCATTTCAACGATGTTATGCGTGAAAACTATGTACCAAGTAAAAATATTTGTATTGACGAATCCATGATGCTATGGCGGGGAAGATTGCTTTTCCGAAAATACATAAAAAATAAAAAACACAAATATGGTGTCAAACTATATGAACTATGTGAGTCCGACGGTCTTGTAATAAAAATAAAAATTTACAGCGGAAAATCTGAGGAAACTACCCATAATGTAGGTCACACTGCTGACGATGTTTCACATTTACTTTAGGACTATCTCGATAAAGGCTACGCGTTTTACATGGATCATTTTTATAATTCAGTTAGTCTTACAAAACTGTTATATACACGAAAAACTTATGTGTGTGGAACCCTACGAAGTAAAAGAAAAGGAAACCCCAAAGATGTGGTAAATCGTAAACTAAAAAGAGGGGAGTGTTTTTGGCAGACAAATGGTCCTGTTACTGTATGCAAATGGAAAGACAAACGAGAAGTCCTTTCCATTTCAAACATGCACGCTATTGAAATAGTAGAGGTGCCCAATCGCAATGGAAGAATTTCTATGAAACCGAATATAATTCGAGATTACAATAATGGAATATCTGGCATTGACCGATCAGATAAAATGATTTCGTACTACTCATCTCTAAGAAAGACTATTAGATGGCACAAAAAGGTTTCACTTCATATTATAGAGATATATATACAAAATGCTCACAGAATTTACCAAAGAGTAAATTCATCTAAAATAAAACTGATAAAGTTCAGAGAAGAATTCGTCTTGGCGTTGATTGGAGATTTTCAACCAGTTTTTAAAAAAAATTGATCTAAAGAGCTCCATTATTTAGACTGTTTACTACCAACGGAAAAGGAACAGCGTCCGACAAAGCCATGTCGTGTATGTACCCAAGAAAAAAAACGCCGAGAAACGCGTTACTTCTGTCCAGCCTGTCCAGAGAAGCCAGCCCTTTCTGTGGAAAATTGTTTTAGAAACTTCCACAAACGATAATATATTACTTTATTTCTTGTATTTGAGTTACTTTTTCCATTATATTGAAAGAATTTTTGCATTATATTGAATGAATTTTTCCATAAATTTTTTTTAACAATTTTTGTTGTTATATCGGCCTACTGATTTTAAGATCGCGGGTTCGAATCGAGCTCAAGGCCTAACAATAATTTTTTTTATCATTATTATTGTTATGATAAATTTTTTCTTAATTGAAAAAATTTTTAAATTAGAATAGAAGAAAGAAAAAATTTTTTAGACAACTGCCAAAGCTCGTTGTATAGATCCATTTCGGGAACTGCTAAATTCCTTCATCGGCAACGTTTAGGCGCCGCTGCTATAACCATTCAGCCATCACAGCGGTTTTTTGTTTGTCTTCATTAATCCTACTTCTATTCTGGTTCGTGCCAATTGATATTCACAACACTGCGACATCTGTTGCAGAATGGCTGTGAAAATTGGACTTTGTTTGTTGGCAATGCTGCCATAGTGTCATATTTTATTGACACTTTTTCCCCGTGCTCTGGGATGTATTAACAATTTTTGTTGTTATATCGGCCTACTGATTTTAAGATCGCGGGTTCGAATCGAGCTCAAGGCCTAACAATAATTTTTTTTTATCATTATTATTGTTATGATAAATTTTTTCTTAATTGAAAAAATTTTTAAATTAGAATAGAAGAAAGAAAAAATTTAGACAACTGTCAAAGCTCGTTGTATAGATCCATTTCGGGAACTGCTAAATTCCTTCATCGGCAACGTTTAGGCGCCGCTGCTATAACCATTCAGCCATCACAGCGGTTTTTTGTTTGTCTTCATTAATCCTACTTCTATTCTGGTTCGTGCCAATTGATATTCACAACACTGCGACATCTGTTGCAGAATGGCTGTGAAAATTGGACTTTGTTTGTTGGCAATGCTGCCATAGTGTCATATTTTATTGACCCTTTTTCCCCGTGCTCTGGGATGTATTAACAATTTTTGTTGTTATATCGGCCTACTGATTTTAAGATCGCGGGTTCGAATCGAGCTCAAGGCCTAACAATAATTTTTTTTTATCATTATTATTGTTATGATAAATTTTTTCTTAATTGAAAAAATTTTTAAATTAGAATAGAAGAAAGAAAAAATTTAGACAACTGCCAAAGCTCGTTGTATAGATCCATTTCGGGAACTGCTAAATTCCTTCATCGGCAACGTTTAGGCGCCGCTGCTATAACCATTCAGCCATCACAGCGGTTTTTTGTTTGTCTTCATTAATCCTACTTCTATTCTGGTTCGTGCCAATTGATATTCACAACACTGCGACATCTGTTGCAGAATGGCTGTGAAAATTGGACTTTGTTTGTTGGCAATGCTGCCATAGTGTCATATTTTATTGACACTTTTTCCCCGTGCTCTGGGATGTATTAACAATTTTTGTTGTTATATCGGCCTACTGATTTTAAGATCGCGGGTTCGAATCGAGCTCAAGGCCTAACAATAATTTTTTTTTTTTATCATTATTACTGTTATGATAAATTTTTTTTCTTAATTGCCAACAAACAAAGTCCAATTTTCACAGCCATTCTGCAACAGATGTCGCAGTGTTGTGAATATCAATTGGCACGAACCAGAATAGAAGTAGGATTAATGAAGACAAATAAAAAACCGCTGTGATGGCTGAATGGTTATAGCAGCGGCGCCTAAACGTTGCCGATGAAGGAATTTAGCAGTTCCCGAAATGGATCTATACAACGAGCTTTGGCAGTTGTCTAAATTTTTTCTTTCTTCTATTCTAATTTAAACATTTTTTCAATTAAGAAAAAATTTATCATAACAATAATAATGATAAAAAAAAAAATTATTGTTAGGCCTTGAGCTCGATTCGAACCCGCGATCTTAAAATCAGTAGGCCGATATAACAACAAAAATTGTTAATACATCCCAGAGCACGGGGAAAAAGTGTCAATAAAATATGACACTATGGCAGCATTGCCAACAAACAAAGTCCAATTTTCACAGCCATTCTGCAACAGATGTCGCAGTGTTGTGAATATCAATTGGCACGAACCAGAATAGAAGTAGGATTAATGAAGACAAACAAAAAACCGCTGTGATGGATGAATGGTTATAGCAGCGGCGCCTAAAGTTGCCGATGAAGGAATTTAGCAGTTCCCGAAATAGATCTATACAACGAGCTTTGGCAGTTGTCTAAATTTTTTCTTTCTTCTATTCTAATTTAAAAATTTTTTCAATTAAGAAAAAATTTATCATAACAATAATAATGATAAAAAAAAAAAATTATTGTTAGGCCTTGAGCTCGATTCGAACCCGCGATCTTAAAATCAGTAGGCCGATATAACAACAAAAATTGTTAATACATCCCAGAGCACGGGGAAAAAGTGTCAATAAAATATGACACTATGGCAGCATTGCCAACAAACAAAGTCCAATTTTCACAGCCATTCTGCAACAGATGTCGCAGTGTTGTGAATATCAATTGGCACGAACCAGAATAGAAGTAGGATTAATGAAGACAAACAAAAAACCGCTGTGATGGCTGAATGGTTATAGCAGCGGCGCCTAAACGTTGCCGATGAAGGAATTTAGCAGTTCCCGAAATGGATCTATACAACGAGCTTTGGCAGTTGTCTAAATTTTTTCTTTCTTCTATTCTAATTTAAAAATTTTTGCAATTAAGAAAAAATTTATCATAACAATAATAATGATAAAAAAAAAAAAAATTATTGTTAGGCCTTGAGCTCGATTCGAACCCGCGATCTTAAAATCAGTAGGCCGATATAACAACAAAAATTGTTAATACATCCCAGAGCACGGGGAAAAAGTGTCAATAAAATATGACACTATGGCAGCATTGCCAACAAACAAAGTCCAATTTTCACAGCCATTCTGCAACAGATGTCGCAGTGTTGTGGATATCAATTGGCACGAACCAGAATAGAAGTAGGATTAATGAAGACAAACAAAAAACCGCTGTGATAGCTGAATGGTTATAGCAGCGGCGCCTAAACGTTGCCGATGAAGGAATTTAGCAGTTCCCGAAATGGATCTATACAACGAGCTTTGGCAGTTGTCTAAACTTTTTCTTTCTTCTATTCTAATTTAAAAATTTTTTCAATTAAGAAAAAATTTATCATAACAATAATAATGATAAAAAAAAAAAAATTATTGTTAGGCCTTGAGCTCGATTCGAACCCGCGATCATAAATTTTTTTTTTTTTTTAATAAAAAAAAGCTCACGGAAGCCAAACCCAACATTTTTTTCTTTTCCCAGAAGCCATTTATCGATACTAACACTACTATAATACGGTTTTTCTCGTAGCTACACAAAAAGTGGTAGTTTTAGGTAGTTGGAGATAACTCGTAATTGGCTTCCTGGAAGGGAAATCATACTACGAGTTATCTCGTAGTTGGCAGTCAACGTGTTAATAATTTGGGAAATATTTAAACAAGGTGACATCCGAACGGACAAGGCGACATCTGTTTCGATTATACCATGTATATCTCTTCAAAGCCTTTTCTCCCGGGAGTGGGATTTGAAGCCGCAATCCTACGCTGGTTGAAGTGTTACAAACGCATTCAGCCACGTCATGCCATAGTTGTTGTGAAGTTTTTCCCAATTGCCTTCTTTGCATATTTTATACTACATACATCGTATGTAATTATGTGTTAAAGTTATGCTTGTTGGTAAGGCGGGTTTCAAAGAAACTTGGTATTCTTGCTGTTTTTTGTTCTTTTTATAGAACTATAACGAATTAACCAATGTTTTCTATTTGTATGAGTTAAGCGGGGATTGCCCATATTGCATTTAAATGTATGAAAACATTTATTTTTGAAGCAATTTTTAATTTTATAATTTATTTAATAATTTGGGAAAAATTTAAACAACGTGACATCAGGACGGACAAGGCGACAGCTGTTTCGATTATACCTTGAAAATGTCTTCAAAGCCTTTTCTCCCGGGAGTGGGATTTGAACCCGCAATCCTACGCTTGTTGAAGTGCTACAAACGCATTCAGCCACGTCATGCCTTAGTCCTTGTAAAGTTTTTCCCAATTGCCTTCTTTGCATATTTTATTCTTTTACACACTACATACATCCTGTGTAATTATGTGTTAAAGTTATGCTTGTTGGTAAGGCGGTTTTCAAAGAAACTTGGTATTCTTGCTGTTTTTTGTTCTATTTATAGAACTACAACGAATTATCCAATGTTGTCTATTTGTATGAGTTAAGCGGGGATTGCCCGTATTGGTTTTAATTGTATGAAAACATTTATTTGAAGCAATTTTTAATTTTATAATTTATTTAATAATTTGGGAAAAATTTAAACAACGTGACATCAGGACGGGCAAGGCGACAGCTGTTTCGATTATATACTGTAAATCTCTTCAAAGCCTTTTCTTCCGGGAGTGGGATTTGAATCCGCACTCCTACGATGATTGAAGTGTTACAAACGCATTCAGCCACGTCATGCCTTAGTTGTTGTAAAGTTTTTCCCTATTGCCTTCTTTGCATATTTTATTCTTTTACAAACTACATACATCGTATGTAATTATGTGTTAAAATTATGCTTGTTGGTAAGGCGGTTTTCAAAGAAACTTGGTATTGTTGCTGTTTTTGTTCTATTTATAGAACTACAACAAATTAACCAATGTTGTCTATTTGTATGAGTTAAGCGGGGATTACCCGTATTGCTTTTAAATGTATGAAATCATTTATTTGAAGCAATTTTTAATTTAATAATTTATTTAATAATTTGGGAAAAATTCAAACAACGTGACATCAGGACGGAAAAGGCGACCGCTGTTTCGATTATACCTTGTAAATATCTTCAAAGCCTTTTCTCCCGGAAGTGGGATTTGAACCCGCACTCCTACGATGGTTGAAGTGTTACAAACGCATTCAGCTACGTCATTCCTTAGTTGCTGTAAACTTTTTCCCAATTGCCTTCTTTGCATATTTTATTCTTTTCACACTACATACATCGTATGTAATTATGTGTTAAAGTTATGCTTGTTGATAAGGCGGTTTTCAAAGAAACTTGGTATTGTTGCTGTTTTTGTTCTATTTATAGAACTACAACGAATTAACCAATGTTGTCTATTCGTATCAGTTAATCGGGGATTGCCCGTATTGCATTTAAATGTATGAAAACATTTATTTGAAGCAATTTTATAATTATACTCAGCGTGCTTTGCATACAGAGTATATTAACTTTGATTGGATAACGGTTGGTTGTACAGGTATAAAGGAATCGCGATAGATATAGACTTCCATATATCAAAATCATCAGTGTCGAAAAAAATTTTGATTGAGCCATGTCCGTCGGACGGTCGGACGTCTGCCCGTTAACAGGGTAACTTGAGTAAGTATTGAGATATCTTCACCAAATTTGGTACACTAGCTTATCTGGAATAGATTGGTATTGAAAATGATCGAAATCGGAGAATTACCACGCCCACTTTTTATATATATAATATTTTGGAAAAAACAAAAAACCTGATTATTTAGTAAATAATACACTTAGAATGTTGAAATTTGACGTGTGGACTGACACTGAGACGCCTGATAAAAATTTGAAAAGATTTCTTAAAATGGGCGTGGCACCGCCCGCTTGTGATAAAATCAATTTTACAAATATTATTAATAATAATTCAAGAACCGTTAAACCTATCGTAACAAAATTCGGCAGAGAGGTTGCCTTTACTTTAAGGAATGCTTTGAAGAAAAATTAACGAAATCAGTTAAGGACCACGACCACTTTTATATAAAAGATTTTTAAAAGGGTCGTGGATGAATAAAATAAGCTATATCTTTGCAAAAAAGAGCTTTATATCAATGGTATTTCATTTCCCAAGTGGATTTATAACAATAAATAGGAAAAACTTCAAATTTAAAAAATGGGCGTGGTACCGCCCCTTTTATGACTAAGAAATTTTCTATGTTTCGGGAGCCATAACTCTAAGAAAAATTAACGGATCGTAATAAAATTGGGTACACAGATTTTTCCTATAGCAGGAAACATTTCTAGAAAAAAAGAAAGAGATCTGTTAAAGACCAAGCCCACTTTTATATAAAATTTGTTTAAAAGGGTCGTGGACGAAAATAATAAGCTATATCTTAGCGAAAACGAGCTTTGTTTTTATAGAATTTTATTTTTTCAATTGATGTATAACATTAAATTTTTGAAAATGGGTGTGGCACCGCCCCTTTTATGACTAAGCAATTGTCTATGTTTCGGGAGCCATAACTCGAAGAAAAATTAACGGATCGTAATAAAATTAGATACACAAATTTTCCCTATAGTAGAAAATATTTCTAGTAAAAATGGACGGGATCGGTTAAAGGCCACGGCAACTTAGATAATAAACAAGTTTAAAAAGGTCGTAGACTACAATAATAAGCTATACCTTAACTTAGGTTTGAATCAATGATATTTCACTTATCAAGTTTTATTTTAAGAGGAAATGGGGAGACATTTTTTGAAATGAGATGTCCAATTGAAGCTAACGCTGAGTATATAATGCTCGGTTACAGCCGAACTTAGACACCTTTACTTGTTTATTTAATAATTTGGGAAAAATTTAAACAACGTGACATCAGGACGAACAAGACGACAGCTGTTTCGATTATACCTTTGTAGGAAGCTCGTTAGGCTTCACTAACTAATGTTTGATGTACATATGTTGTTGCGTTTTTATGACCAGCCAACAAGAGCCAAAAATTGTCTACAGGTGGCCAAATCACACAAAGCGCAGGGGAAAAATAAGGAGGCGAGTTGATTTAAAAAATAGCCTGCTCTGCTTGAGCCATAGTAACCGAATGAATATTATTCTTCTTGCTTTGCTTAGCTTAAGGTACATTTTTAAAGTATCATTGAGAATGAAGAGAATCAAATAACAGTAACCGTTAACTTTACATTGTACTAAAACAGAGGTGGCTAAGCATATTAAGCCGAACATACATAAATAACAATAAATAATAGTCAAGTCACACTAATGGTAGATATATTAGTCAGTTCGTTACATCCTCCCCCTCTGATGCAGAAATCGTCCCGTAGATGCAATCAGCTTTAATTTCGTCTTCGTTTACGTAACTTTCTTTTCCGCTTGGTTGTGTTTTATGTTGTTGTGCGTTTCTTGTTGTTGTTGTGGTGCTTCGTTACTTGCGTATTTTGTAGCTTTAGGTCTGCCTCTTTTGCGTTGTGGATACTTTGTCTCAACATGTTGACCTTCAAATGGTGTTAGGGCTGAAGCGTAGTGTCTATGGGCGTTTTCGGATCATCAACTGATGCAATCACATAGCATGCTGATCCTTTTTGAGCTATAATAATGTATGGACCATCTCTCCGCGTGGCGAACTTGGACGTTGTGGCTTCACTTGCTTTGCTTAGTAAATGCGTTGCAAGCACTTTATAGCCTATAGTAAATTTCGGACGAGTCTTCTTTTACCATCGACATACGCCTTATTCTTATCTTGTTGTTTTTCTTGTATTTCAATAGATGTTTTTAGGGTATCTGCTAACTTTAACAAGTGTGGGGATATCTGTGGTACAACCTTTTCGGTTTCCACTATGGCCTTCAAATCATGATGAGCGACAAGCGGATTACGGAGTTTACGCCCAAAAGTTAAATATGCAGGCGTCTGACCTGTACTTTCGCATCTTGCCGTATTCACTGCAAACCTTATTGCTGCAAGACATGTGTTCCATGACGTATGGTCTTTTCCCACGTAAATTGAGAGTTGTGTTTTCATATCTCTATTCTTTCGCTCCCCAGGATTGGACTCTGGGTGATAGACTGCAGTGAAAGTTTGTTGAATACCTAAACAATATGCAAGCTTTTGCATGACACATGAAACAAATTGGCTGCCGTTATCTGCATGGAGCCGTCTGGGAAAGCCATATCGCAAAACAACTTCGTATGGTAAAACTTTCATTGCACATGATTCTGCCGAAGCATTTTTCAAGGCGAAAAGTTCAACCCAACGGCTGCAAATATCTTCGACCACGAATATCCATCTATTTCCGTTCACGGTGCATGGCAACGGACCAAAAAGGTCCATAGCAAATATTTCAAACCTTTTGTTGCTAGTGACTGATTGCATAAGGCCAGCTGGTCTTAAATTCGTTGCCTTGCATTTTTTACATTCGATGCATGACTTAACATATTCCGCGATTGAGGTTCGCATGCCAGACCAATAATTTATTTTAAGTTAAATAGAAATTAAGACACACAGTAACTAGATTTACCATCTGTGTGTATTTATTTATAAATAAGCAATACTTACCATCATATACTTGCATTATTTCAATTAAATTGCGTTATTATTCATTTATTTCAATTAAATTGAAAAGCTTTATTTAAAATTTTTCTAAGCGGGTCGATCCTCGGCAGTGTTTGGCAAGCGCTCCGAGTGTATTTCTGCCATGAAAAGCTCTCAGTGAAAACTCATCTGCCTTGCAGATGCCATTCGGAGTCGGCATAAAACATGTAGGTCCCGTCCGGCCAATTTGTAGGGAAAATCAAGAGGAGCACGACACAAATCGGAAGAGAAGCTCGGCCTTAGATCTCTTCGGAGGTTATCGCGCCTTGCATTTATTTTTTATTTTTTTATTACATAAAGGCTGAATGTAGCAGAACATTTCCCCTATTATATGAATAGTTACAACAAATTCGAAGTCCATACATCGTTGGTATATTATTGCGTCAGTTGAGGATGTATCGTCCCATTCACTTATGTCAGACAATGCCGCATGTACAAATGGAAATAATGAAATGAAGTCAGCTACAGCCTTATATTTTGAAGTCCATCTAGTAACGCTTAATCGTTTAAGGCTTTTGACGCTTGGTGCTATATCTGCGGCTTCTATGCAATTTAAAATAGATGAATTTCTCTTTGGCGTATTTAAAAATGCGTACAACTTTTCCACGATGCCTAAAGTATGTCTTATTGGTGGTATTACGCTGGCTTTTGATATGGCTAAATTAAGCACATGTGCTGAGCAATGCCCATAACAAGCAGAAGGACACTCCTCCTGAACAAATTTTTGAACACGCTGAATTGACCTGACATATTCTTTGCGCCATCATATCCTTGACCAAAAAGATTTTGACAATCAATAATGCATTCTTTAAGGGTGTTTAGAATGAGCATTGCTAAGTCTTTTCCACGGAGGGATTTCGCTTCAACAAAACGCAAGAAATCTTCTCTTAATCTGATTTCTCCATCATCATCTTCATCAGCATATCGGACACAGATCGAAACCTTAAATTTTAAAATTATATTACTACGACTATCAAAAAAATTTGATTCAGAAAAAAATGAAGCTTGTAGCGTTGGAGCGCAATAAGTGAATGCGAATTTCTAACATCTAACCGCTTGTGTGAGTAGGTATGCTGTTATGTGCACTAAGCTGGGTCGATTTATTAACCTGTATCGCGCCATCGATTTTTCGATAGGTTTTGGGCTCAGGAAAAAAAGTTCCACTAAGCATACCCAAAAAAATAATTTTCGAGCCTGCAAAATTTGAGTTTTTTTACTTTTTTTTTGTTTGATTTTTAAGGTTTTTTTCATGACCTACTTAAAAAATTTTCATTTGATTTTAAAATTTTCATGTATACCCTGTCCAACTCAAAATTGCCCGCGAAAAACTTTGGCATACTAGTTTTTTGAAAAAAAAATATTTTTTTGGGTTTTGAGGAGTGTTTTGGTGAAACAAATTTATTTTTTCGCCATTTTTTTAAGGGTTTCTTCAGAAACGTGCAAAAGTGTTGCCGATGAAAACGAATTTGTCTCATAGTTCTTATCCCACTTGGGGGTTAAGATACTTGGCTTGGATATCATACGTGGTTCCAGGCTCTGGATCAGGGCCTGGTATCAGTCTTAGACCGGCCATAGTGACGAATTGTCACACGTGATTTGTTATCACGCCCTGCACGAGGTGCCCCTGCTTCTACTGATAATGGCGGATCTAGAGAGGACAACTCGATAAAATCCGCACCCCTGAGGCATTGTGCCGAGCTCAGGGGAGGGAGTACCCTGTTAAGGTTCGAGATCGGTTCACAACGGTGGCGAACTGGATTGTTAGGGACTTTGATTTTGACTATGTTTGGGAATTGATGACTTCGGGCTGGTAGGTGCGGTATTCTGCCACCTTAATAGGTCGTGGTGAAACCCTATCCAAACGATTTTTTTAGGCAACCATCTATGCCCAATACGTAAGCTTGTGGTAAAATTTGATGTTGCTAGCTGTTAAATTGAGGCAGAAATGGCGAAAACCTTCTTATTGAATAATCGATTGTATGGGAGGTATATGCTATAGTGGTCCGATCCGGGCGATTCTGACAAATGTCAAATCCGCATAAAAATATGCCTGCTTACCAAATTTCATCAAGGTATCTCAAAAATAGAGGGACTAGTTTGCGTTCAAACAAACGGACACACGGACATAACTAAATCAACTCAGCTCGTCCCCTGATCATTTTGGTACAGTCGATGGCGCGATATGGGTTAACTTTCGTCCATGCAAATCAACCCAACTTAATGTGTACACGCAATTTAACCAATATTGTTCCTATTGGGTATGTGCTTATAAACAGATGTTTTCGTTAACAGCTGTTTTCGTTGCTGGTACCAATTAAGCATATTTTGAAAAGCTGTTTAATCAGCCCTATTCTGCATTTCGACTTGGATTGGAATTTTTTCGATTTGGCGATTTTGGTATTCTGTGTTCCAATCTCTTTCGATCCAACTTCGAATCGTTCGATTTTGTGTATTCTGCATTTCGATCGTAGTTCCGTTTTTCTAAGTTGAAAATTGGTTGGCGGAAAAATATTTTCTTTTTATTTTTTTATTAATTTATAACAGAATTTTAGCAAAAATATAAGTAAAACTCGTTGAGAAACGTAAAAGGTTTGATTATGATTTTTTTTTTATATGTTTCCAGGTCAAAAACAACATGTCGATGTCGAAGTCCTTGGACGTATTTGCCCCGCAAAAGTATTTAACACATACTTGAAAGCATCCTTATTGAGTCGAAAGTTTTTTTGAACCTAAATAAGAAAATAAGTCATTAAACTTTACCACTTTTAAGTTCAATTTCATACAATTCGTCACTCATCTCAAATGGATTACACAAATTTCGCAATATTTGCCTTTCCATTCTCGCTTGGCCATTTTCGTATGCGTTGCTTTCCAACTCCACAAATAATGCCGATGCTATTGCTTCCATTATAATAGACAGCTATAATTTGTCTGTTTGTTGGGTCCAGTTATATGCCAAAGCATGGAGTAGAGGAAGTTGAAGCGAAAACGTAAACAATCCTTGCGGAAAGAATAAATAAATCTTCATAAAGTATTTTAGGCCACTGCAATGAAATTAGCATCCATAAAATTCAGAAAATATCAACTATATTCGTGCAGGAATCCGTTTTAACAAAACTTGGTGGCCACGGTGGTTGTCAAACCGATTCTGCTATATGGGGTGCTGGTCTGGTGGAAAGCACTGGACACGGCGAGCACCTCCAAAATGCTAGTGTCAGTGCAACGGACGGCGCTTATCGGCATCAGTGGCGCTATGAGGACAACACCTACCTTGGCACTGAATGTCATGCTGAATATACATCCAGTAGATATTGCGGGAAAGGCAGCCGCGGCCCGGTCGTTGGTCAGGCTTCGTGATATGGGTTATATGCTTTCTGATTTCGGACACTCTAGCCTTCTTACTAGTTTCGACTTTATCCCGGACAGGACGGACTATTACATGCCGGTGGCCGCTCCCTATACAACCTTCACCCCAGTCATTCCCCCGAGGGAGGAGTGGAGAAGAGGAATTATCTGGGGCATGGGACCGGTTAACTTGTTCACGGATGGGTCGAAGTTGGACGGAAAGGTTGGCGGGGGGGTCTTTTGTCAAGAGCTAAATGTAAGCCGCAAGTTTAAGTTGGCTGATCACTGCAGTGTATTCCAAGCGGAAGTTGCTGCGATTAAGGATGCGGTGGATGAAATGCTATCCAGCGCTACTACGGTTAGGGAATTTAACATCTACTCTGATAGCCAAGCGGCTATAAAGGCCTTGAGCTCAACTACAGTGCGATCGAGGGTGGTCTGGGAGTGCCTGACCACACTTGCGATTGCATCGAATTATTTTACAATTAAGATTATCTGGGTCCCGGGCCATAGTGATATTCCGGGTAACTGTCAAGCGGATCTCTTAGCCCGAATCGGTACAACTGAACCGGATGAAGATGGCTGTAGGGATTTCGGGATTCCGCTAGCCACCTGTGGATTGCTCTTCCATAGCTGGGCCTCGAGTCAGCTCAGCAAACGTTGGGCGGACACTACGTCTTGTAGGATATCAAGATCTTTCTGGCCGAAAGTGGATGGCAGGAGGTCTGCTGAAATAATTGGGTTCACTAAGGCTCACCTATCAATGGTCATTGGGGTTTTGACAGGGCACTGTCCCATGGGTATCCATGCGGTACGTCTCAATATATTGGAAACTCCATCCTGCTGCAGCTGTATGGAGGATGATGAGGTGGAATCACCAAATCACTTTATGCTTGACTGCCCAGCTTTTGCCAGAACTAGGCGAAAGTATTTTGGTCGTGACTCACTTGGATCTCCCGAGGAGCTATCCAAGGTTGAGATCGGGATCATTCGGAACTTTATCGTTGCTACCCAACGATTCTCTAAGTAGTTATATCTACGTCACCGTTAGTTTAGTTTATTATATGTGGTATCACAACGGACCGTCATGTTGTCCAAGTGAGCTTCCTCTCATCAGGGAAGCTACCACCCAACCTGACCTGACCTGACCTGGTGGCCACGGAGGGAATTGGACAAAAGAACAACAAAAACACACTTACAATTATGTAAGCTCTTCACTCAAAAAAATATAACTCGGCGGCAATATATTCTATTCCTTTTCTTTGTACAAAATGGCTTGGATAATAAAATATTAACGTTTTTCAGTGTTTTTTACAAATTTTCTTTAATTTATTTTGTTCCATTGTTCACACATTCCGTACTAACAGCTGATTTCGAAAAATCATTTGCTCTTCCTCTTCTCGTTACGATTCCGTCGTAATGCAGAATACCGAACTTCGATTTAAGCGGAGCGTAGAACGGGAACGTAATCGAAATGCAGAATAGGGGTGAATATGAATTACCTGCTCGATTGTTGATATATCCGATGTTTCATCTGCCAAAACTGATAGGCACTGAGCTTTGTTAACACGATTTACAATCTTTTTCGAAACAATATCATTGCAACATTTATTATTTCGTTTTGTATATTACTAGATGTATATTTAGCATTTCATATTGGATTATCTAAAACTTTTCGAAGCGCTTCATCTCTCAAGGCTCTGTAAGCCAACATCATTTTAGAGTTCCCTTTATTAAATTATGGAAATAATAAATTTATGATTTAGAAAGCTTATTACAACTCCAAAGTCACATTTATTCTCGGTCGCGGATGTTACATTTATGTCGCCACTGTCACGATGACCTCTTAAAGGCACTTCTGCCCGCCCTAAGCAAATTATGGCCTCTATCATGGGTATTATCCTAAGCCAATTTTCCATTATTTGTTGTTTTCTAGACAAATCGATTTTGTTTACAATAGAATTGGAAGGATTGGACCTTTGCACTTTGAATAAATTTGCATCGATTATGGCATTTTGGTGGTATTTTTTTCCCTCATGCTCTTTAAACGACTAATATCACCTTACATTTAGTATTTTACGTTTAGTATATCAACTTACCTCCTGGGCTTTTTTCCAATTATCAAATTTTGATACAACAAACTGTCCGTACTTACTGCCGTGGCTACCATCAGACTTTGCAAAAGCGACATATATTTTGCAGAATACACCTTTTTCCACTCCTGAGTAAGCCAGCCAACGATATTGATTTAACCAGTTGAACTGAAACTTTAAGCCACGTTGGGCATGCTTTTCCAAAATTGGGAACACTGTTCGCTGATCGGGAGTCCATAAATTGTCCAATACTTCCAATTTTTCTACAGTCGACAGATAAGACCGTTTAACAGCAAACTCACTGACATCATTTTTAGTTGCTTGCCTGCTTGTTGAGGGTTCACAACGTTCACAATTGGCATCTGTTCTCTCAGCTTCACTGCAATGCTGCGACTCAGTTTGAATCTTCACACTCTTTTTTGGATCAGGTTCACTTTCAGATGGGCTTTTGCCCCGCTTAAAAAACTTTCTAATATCCATTTTTAATTATTTTTCTCACTTTCACTCGTTTTGATTATTTTTATGAGCAGCTCTATTAATATGCGATAACTGAAAACATCACATTTGAATTTTTCAAGATTTGACAACAGCTACAGGGTTTTATTTCAAAATATGAGGATACCAGATGTAATTGGTAACTTTTGAAAAGTGAGGTATCGTTATGTATCAAAAATCACATATCTTAATTCATTACCAGTATTTACATACAATAATCTTTTTTTGCTAAAATTACGTGCACTTTTGATTTAAATATTTGAAAATTGTTGAAGTGATTATGCCGTTGGTTCCATGGAAGATTCTCTCAGTTCAAATTGCGTCGAAGACTATCTCAGTTCGTTTTGTTTTTAAAAACTAACACCTTTTGTTTGTTTGCTAATTTTGTATTATTTAGTGTAATTTTACTTATTTTTGTATTATTTTATTTTGTTTATTTTTGTGTGAATTACTTAGGTTTTTTTTTTATTAATTTTATAAAGAAAAATAAATAAAATAAGATAAATTAACAAAAAATAAAATAAAGTAAAATAATACAAAAATAAGTAAAATTAAACAAAAAAATACAAAATTAGCAAACAAGCGGAAGGTGTCAGTTTTTCATAAATCAAAACGAACTGAGCTAGTCTTTGACGCAAATAACGAACTGAGAGTCTTCGTTGGGATCGACGATATGGAATTTCATGACTACTGTATACTCCATGACAAAATTAAACATTAATATTACCTCCCCACGTACGTACTTATATAGATTTTGATTTTCTCTTTTATTTTTTTGCTAAATCAGAAGGAAAATTGGTAATTTTAATATAAAATAAGAAGTTGAGAGACGAAGGGATACGCCACTGATCTTCGGCCACGTTTGATGCTTCACTATTCGATTTTTCGAACCAATCCAAAAAATTTTATAATTTGTCCTGGGTGCTCGTATGACTTTCAACGTTGGCTTCAGTAAGTGAAACATAATTTTCAATGCTTGCTTCCTGTGACTTAAATTCAAAAATTGTACCAGGGCCATCCTTAAAGTGCCATGTTCTTTGAGCCAAGTTCAGTATTATTTCGGCTTGTTCAAGAAAGTCAATACCGAGTAATGTGCGATTATTTCTTGCATTGGACAAACAAATGAAGCGTATTCGCTTTAAGCGTCTTCCTATTAAAATATCGACAATAGTAGAGTAAACCATCACCTTACGAGGTTTGTGTTAGGTTTTCATACAGTTGCTGACTGGCAACGCTTGTTCGGGCGGCGGTATCGAGGTACGCTTTGCCTTCTAGGCCATTAGTATTAATTCTGACTGTAGGTACATTCCTTCTGGTTATGGTTGATTGCACCAAATTAAAATCGAGTGTTCGGGGATATCTATCGGATTGGATTTATTGCATGTTGGGCAATTAATACGATAATACCCAGGCGTTCCACAAACCCGTCTTTTTCTGCATATAAAATCATCAGTTTGCTCAAGAGTTTTTTGTTTGTCAGCGAATATTCCCCAATCCGGTTTTGGTGGAGAAAACGCACTCCGCAGAAGATCAATGGAACCATTGAAGGATGCTACTTCGCTTTTCACTCCTTGCCACCAGGAGGAAGCATAGCCTTCTAGCAATAAGTGTAAACTTAATAACGCTATTTCATCCGAAACATTTTCTGCTTGTTTGTAGACCAGAATTGTTGCTATATAATCTTCAATTTTAGTAACATTTCTACCGCCATTAAAACGAGCGCTGCATTTGCTAAACGTTGTTCTGGTTTCCTGAGCTACATGAAGGTTACCTATATAAATTGACATTGGCTTGACCTGAATTAGAATTGGTGCTTGGACTAGCGTCTAGTCTTTGCGACTGTACTAGTGCTTGCGTTTGACGGAACAGCATTTGCCGTGTTGTTTGCACTTTGCCTTGCACCTTCCATTGAAATGCCCTTTGAATTGGCATTAGAGGTCGTAGCGTTATTTTGTTTTTGAGCGTCCATATTAGGCTTATCTGCTTCCGGGTTTAATCTGAGACTTTTCCTTATCATGCGCACAGATATTCAGGGAGTTAAGCAACAAAATTCTAGATTCGTCGCAAAAACTTAAAAATCTCAGATGAATTTGCTAGCAAAGGGGTTTATCGAATGTTAAGTAGAACCTTTTAAAAAAGCAGCAACAATGTATGGCAGCAAGCTAAGTATGATTGCATGTAAAAAGATCAGCGAATCAATTACCGCCAACAACAACAGGAACGCAGAAAAAATTTAATAACGGAATATAATTTTAGTCTTCCTAAATGGTTGATTTCGCAACAACCGCTTTATAAGGTAGCCAACAACTACACACGCATAAAAAATTGTGATTCTATTATATGGCAATAACTTCAGCACAGCGCAAAATTTTCCAGCATTCAAACGTTTAGATTTTATTTCGTTTTACTGCAATCTGCCCATGTCTGTTATCAACCATGCACTCATAAAATATTGCACCAACAACAACAACAATTGATGATGAATTCGAGTAGGTACACATAGTTAGCGGTGCCAATAATTGCAGTACAACAGCAACACACAATTTCTAAATGCAGATTATTTAATATTATTTGCGGTTGTATTCCACAATAGCGCCAAAGTTCGAGCGTTTTAAAATTGTTTTTTTTTTTATATAAATCACTAGCCGCAAGAGCCAAAAAATTTTGTCTACAGGCGTCTTAACGATTTCTTTTTCATATTTTATTTGAAATTTATTTTCTTTTTATTAGACTTTACGTTGGGCGCCAGTTGTAGGAAGTTGGTTAGGCTTCACTAATTAATGTTTGATATATGTTGTTGAGTTTGTATGACCAGAGCCAAAAATTGTCTACAGGCGGCCAAATCACACAAAGCACTGGGGGAAAAATAAGAAAGCGAGTTGATTTAAATAAAATAATTTAAAAACGCGGGTTCGAATCGAGCTCAAGGCCTAACAATAATTATTTTATCATTATTATTGTTATGATAAATCTTTTCTTAATTGAAAAAATTTTTTTTTTATATATATAGATCCATTTCGGGAACTGCTAAATTCCTTCATCGGCAACGTTTAGGCGCCGCTGCTATAACCATTCAGCCATCACAGCGGTTTTTTTGTTGTCGTCATTAATCCTACTTCTATTCTGGTTCTTGCCAACTGATATTCACAACACTGCGACATCTGTTGCAGAATGAATGTGAAAATTGGACTTGTTTGATAGCAATGCTGCCATAATGTCATATTTTATTGACACTTTTTTCCCCGTGCTCTGGGATGTATTAACAATTTTTGTTGTTATATCGGCCTACTGATTTATAAGATCGCGGGTTCGAATCGAGCTCAAGGCCTAACAATAATTATTTTATCATTATTATTGTTATGATAAATCTTTTCTTAATTGAAAACAATTTTTTTTTTTTTTTAAATTAGAATAGAAGAAAGAAAAAATTTTAGACAACTGCCGAAGCTCGTTGTATAGATCCATTTCGGGAACTGCTAAATTCCTTCATCGGCAATCATGGCTGAATGGTTATAGCAGCGGCGCCTAAACGTTGCCGATGAAGGAATTTAGCAGTTCCCGAAATGGATCTATACAACGAGCTTTGGCAGTTGTCTAAAATTTTTTCTTTCTTCTATTCTAATTTAAACAAAAAAAAAAAAAAAAAAAATTTTTTCAATTAAGAAAAGATTTATCATAACAATAATAATGATAAAATAATTATTGTTAGGCCTTGAGCTCGATTCGAACCCGCGATCTTATAAATCAGTAGGCCGATATAACAACAAAAATTGTTAATACATCCCAGAGCACGAGGAAAAAAGTGTCAATAAAATATGACACTATGGCAGCATTGCTATCAAACAAGTCCAATTTTCACATTCATTCTGCAACAGATGTCGCAGTGTTGTGAATATCAATTGGCAAGAACCAGAATAGAAGTAGGATTAATGACGACAACAAAAAAACCGCTGTGATGGCTGAATGGTTATAGCAGCGGCGCCTAAACGTTGCCGATGAAGGAATTTAGCAGTTCCCGAAATGGATCTATACAACGAGCTTTGGCAGTTGTCTAAAATTTTTTCTTTCTTCTATTCTAATTTAAAAAAAAAAAAAAAAAATTTTTTTTCAATTAAGAAAAGATTTATCATAACAATAATAATGATAAAATAATTATTGTTAGGCCTTGAGCTCGATTCGAACCCGCGATCTTATAAATCAGTAGGCCGATATAACAACAAAAATTGTTAATACATCCCAGAGCACGGGGAAAAAAGTGTCAATAAAATATGACATTATGGCAGCATTGCTATCAAACAAGTCCAATTTTCACATTCATTCTGCAACAGATGTCGCAGTGTTGTGAATATCAGTTGGCAAGAACCAGAATAGAAGTAGGATTAATGACGACAACAAAAAAACCGCTGTGATGGCTGAATGGCAGTGTCGCAGTGTTGTGAATATCAATTGGCAAGAACCAGAATAGAAGTAGGATTAATGACGACAACAAAAAAACCGCTGTGATGGCTGAATGGTTATAGCAGCGGCGCCTAAACGTTGCCGATGAAGGAATTTAGCAGTTCCCGAAATGGATCTATACAACGAGCTTTGGCAGTTGTCTAAAATTTTTTCTTTCTTCTATATTAATTTAAAAATAAAAAAAAAAAAATGTTTTCAATTAAGAAAAGATTTATCATAACAATAATAATGATAAAATAATTATTGTTAGGCCTTGAGCTCGATTCGAACCCGCGATCTTATAAATCAGTAGGCCGATATAACAACAAAAATTGATAATTTAAAAACAATTTTTTAAGTTAAACGGTTTTATTGAAAACAATACTTACATGAAGTAATAATAATACTAAAAGCTAGAAGATAATTAGGTAGATCCTAGGTACTAGTCATCACACTACCCATCAATCTAGGGCGTTGATCAGACAATTAAATAAAAGCGTTGGGCGCGTCAAATTTCTATTGATAGTCATATATAAGACCAATTGAACCTTAATAAGGTTATGCTACGCCTCACATTTTTAGAAATTTCACGGGCCCAACGCTTTTATTTAATTGTGTGATCAACGCCCTAGATTGATGAGGACTGTATGACTAGTACCTATGATCTACCTAATTATTTTCTAGCTTTTAGTATTACTATTACTTTATGTAAGTATTGTTTTCAATAAAACCGTTTAACTTAAAAATTTTTTTTTAATTATTTTATTTTAAAGTTTTTAGTCTTTATTTAATTGCCCATTATTTCTCATTCTATTTAGTTCATTTAGTGACTCATTATTACAAGGACCCTTTCCTGACAATTTGTTTGTGAATATCTCGATCCTTGCGCCACCTAGCGGCGAGTTTTTTTCATAGGTCGCTTTTTTTCTTTCATGTATTATGCGTTCCAAATATGGGCCAAATCGGACCACAAATACGATTTTTGTGAATATCTCGATCCTTGCGCCACCTAGCAGCGATTTTTTCCTTATTATTGCATTGTCATCGGGTTCTGAACTACATTTCAAGTTTCAAGCTTGTAGCTAATCGGGAAGTTACTTAAATTTCAATTACAAAATTCGTGCCAACCTGTCAACTCAAGCTAAATAAAACCGTTTAATAAATATCCTGCTCTGCTTGAGCGATAGTAACCGAATGAATTTTATTCTTCTTGCTTTGCTTAGCTTAAGGTACATTTATAAAGAATCATTGAGAATGAAGAGAATGAAATGACAATAACCGTTAACTTTACATTGCACTAAAACAGTGGTGGCTAAGCAATTAAGCCGTACATGAATAACAATAAATAATAGTAAAGTCACACTAATGGTAGATATATTATTCAGCTCGTTCCACCTTGTAAATTTCTTCAAGGCTTTTCTCCCGGGATTGGGATTTGAACCCGCACTCCTGTGATGTTTGAAGTGTTACAAACGCATTCAGACTCTTGGTATTGTTGCTGTTTTTTATTCTATTCATAGAACTACAACGAATTAACCAATGATGTCTATTAGTATGAGTTAAGCGGCAATTGCCCCTATTGCTTCTAAATGTATGAAAACATTTATTTGAAGCAACTTTTAATTTTATAATTTACTTAATAATTTGGGAAAAATTTAAACAACGTGACATCAGGACGGACAATGCGCAGCTGTTTCGATTATACCTTGTAAATCTCTTCAAAGCCTTTTCTCCGGGAGTGGGATTTGAACCCGCACTCTTACGATAGTTGAAGTGTTACAAACGCATTCAGTCACGTCATGCCTTACTTGTTGTAAAGTTTTTCCTTCTTTGCATATTTTATTCTTTTACACACTACATATGTACATCGTATGTAATTATGTGTTAAAGTTATGCTTGTTGGTAAGGCGGTTTTCAAAGAAACTTGGTATTGTTGCTGTTTTTTGTTCTATATATAGAACTACAACGAATTTACCAATGTTGTCTATTTGTATGAGTTAAGCGGGGATTACCCGTATTGCTTTTAAATGTATGAAAACCTTTATTTGAAGCAATTTTTAATTTTATAATTTATTTAATAATTTGGGAAAAATTTAAACAGCGTGACATCAGGACGTACAAGGCGACAGCTGTTTCGATTATACCTTGTAAATCTCTTCAAAGCCTTTTCTCGCGGGAGTGGGATTTGAACCCGCCCTCCTACGATGGTTGAGGTGTTACAAACGCATTCAGCCACGTCATGCCTTAGTTGTTGTAAAGTTTTTCCCAATTGCCTTCTTTGCATATTTTATTCTTTTACACACTACATACATCGTATGTAATTATGTGTTAAAGTTATGCTTGTTGGTAAGGCGATTTTCAAAGAAACTTTGTATTCTTGCTGTTTTTTGTTCTATTTATAGAACTGCAACAAATTAACCAATGTTGTCTATTTATATGAGTTAAGCGGTGATGGTCCGTACTGCTTTTAAATGTATGAAAATATATATTTGAAAATGAAAATTAATCAAATATTCTTTCTTTTTGCAGGCCATCAACCTATGGTTTTCGGCTCCGCTCTGTTAACTAATAATTATTAATGTTACCCTAAGAATACCAAAGAAAATTGTTATAGCGAATTTCTGTCAACATTAGAACAGTGGCTGAACAATTTCTAAAAAAAAAAAGCTTAAAGCTAAATTGAAAATTTTCGAGCTAAACGGTGAGAAAAAACTAAATCTAGCTTGAAGAAGCGAATATGGCAGCAATGCTCATGTCTTGTATGATTAGAATCACAACAGCTTGAATCACTGGATCTTGACGGATTGGCCTAGCAACACCAGCGTCAATTTTATGTTTCACAACGTTGGTGCGGCCTGGTTTGGAATCATTCTGGTCAAATATGCTTGCGTACTTCAGGAAAGGTTCTCTTACCTTATTGAGTACCCTTACCGGAATACGTCTAAATTGTTAAGTCATAGCCAGGGTTTTTCCTACAAGTATATTCGTTCTTGATTTGCTTGCTGCTTCGACAATCCAAAATTTGTTTGTCCAATAATCTCCATCAACCTTTGCCCAGATGACTGCCTTCGATTTTGGTGGTATTTGCTGATTCTCCTCCACCAGCGCTTCTTTACTGCTGTAGCCCTTTTCGTAAACGAAATTAAGCGGCATATCCATTTTCTTATATCGCATCGTCTTGCTTTGCATATCGATCTTGATGCATTGGTCGATTAAAAAGTCCACTCCAATTATTATTTCATCTCAGCCACTATAAAATTGTGTAAAATTGTGTTGACGTTTCCAATTTCGACTTCAAGTGCTACTTATCAGAGGACCTGGGTGTCCTAACAGTGGCAGTACGCAATTATGTTCCATGCAATGGTATTATCTGCTTGTTGACCAAATCAAATCTAATGATGGAATGAGATGTACCCATATCTACAGCCAGTAAACCTTCCTTTCCATCCACATGTCCTCCAAGAGTAAGATTGCTCAACCTTCTTACGATTTGCGAGAGAGAGTTTATGGGCACTAAATTGTAGCTATCTCTCGCCCCTTACGGCTGGCTCGCTTTAGTTTAAAGGTTGAGTGAGTTTGGAGATTAATTTTCGAAAGAAAAGTTCTTCGAAAGATTTATGACCCTACACGCATTGGCGATGGCGAGTACCGAAGAAGATTTAGTGATGAGCTGTGGGAGCTTTACGCAATATAGCCCAGCGATTCAAAACACAGCGGCTAAGCTGGCTAGGTCATGTTATGCAAATGAAAGATGCCGGTCCTGCTAAGAAAGCTTTTATATCGGAACCCGCCTATGGAAGCAGAGGAAGAGGGCGGCCCCCATTTCGCTGTAAGGACCAGGTTGAAAACGATTTAAATTCCCTTGTTCGACGGCCATAAACGTTTAAACGTTAAGCGCCAATTAAACAAGTATGTAAAGCTTTGGAAACTTGGTCATCTCATTCAGCTTTGCGTTTACGACCAGCCAAGCTCTAATTACTAGGGCCGTTGCTGCAATGACGTGAAATGTGACCTGGGTTGCCGCACTTGAAACAGCATAATTCCGGCATTTTTCTGTTGCGATCCCTTCAGTGCTTCTAAATTTGTGTTTACCCAGTTTGGCCTTTATAGTTCCACACGATGAGCTTTGTATGCTGGTTTACTCAAACCAAACCGAACTTTGCAATGAATGCTTTTGAAATGTGAGGTAGTTGGAAGTTAAATGTTCTTTTACGCTTTCTGGGTTGTATCGAACTCACCTTATACTTTTGGACCAAAATGTCCTTATCCAAACTGTCATTATCATATGGCGGATTTGTCTTTTATCTCGGATGTAAAGTGAGCTGTCAAGGAGAATGTGCAGCCTTTTTCTTTTCCAATTGGACTATCCAGGAAGTAAGATGTTTTCTTTTTACAAGATTATAACTAAATAAAGTGAACATAACTTTTTTGAGTTCATATGCATACGGCTCAGTAATAAAAAGCCATTAAATAATTTCTAACAAAAGTTAAGCACCATTTGCCGCATCAAGCAGTGCGAATTCTGCCAGTGTTATTTTCCGGCGACTTCATCGGCAACACAGCCATAATCATCGGAAGAGACAACCACCGAATATTAAGAAAATACCATCCGTATTGGTCATCAGGATGATCCAGCTCCTTAATACATCTTTGCGAAATTAAGTTCAAAGCTACATCAAAACAAAAACGAAAGGATAAGTAACCAATATTAAATACTATCGTTCAATAAATCAAAGCGATTAGGATTACGGGTACGTGATTCGATAATCACCGATCACCGATCAGGACAATTCCCGTGCAGATTATCATTTTGTTTCATACCTTCACATGCATATTGAGATTGCTTAAATTTACTATATAAAGTAAGAATTACGTGATAAATTTAGATTCCTTGAAATAATTGTGCGAGCAATACTTACCGTCAGTTCAATTTCTGTCTGTCTTTTCATACCTACATATATATAATTACCTGGAATCACCTTAATCTATACCTAAACCAAAACATTAAGAGACACCTGCTCATATGCATTGAATGTAAAATTAATTTGCATTAACAAATGTAAAGTTAATTTGCGTTAATATACATTAATATTAGGATTAAGCAAAATTTAATTCTAGCTATATACCTTTTTACATACATATTGTAACGAATTTAGTGAAATTCCGCTTATTTGCAATCTTCTACTAACATACGTATCGCTAAACTGTTGAATAAATAACTCCATTATTCAATAATGCAAAATGGTCTTTATTAGACCACTTGGAAATACTTCACGATAACACTTATACTTCGCAACTGATAGCGCGCTTAAATCAAACTGTTTACTGACTACTCAGCTTCTACTGCTTTTATACTCTCTGCCCAAATGTCTAGTCGTTTCTGCTTCTAGAACCCTCTAACCTGGTCACAAGCCATACGCGCGTGTATTTGTAGTGTGTAACCATATTCGTGTGTATATGTGAGCGAAGTAGTAGCTGTCTGTGAGTATCTCTCTGCTGCTTGTATGTATGTGTGTACATGATGATTAATTTGTTTACGTACATACCAGTGTGTCAGCTTGTTTTATTGTTGTTGTGGCTTTATTTATTTAGTATCAGATTAGTGATGTGAGTATCACTTAGTGTTACTAATATTCGTCACACTGCTCTCCACCTAAGTCTGATCGTCCCAATCAGACAAATCTCTCGGTCTAACCACTGCTAGCCTCTCCAAATGAACCACCCTTCTATTTCGTGGCTTCCCAATTGTTTGTATGCTGTAGATGACATCACTGATCATCTCCACAACTATGCACGGGCCTTCCCAACTGCACCAAAATTTGTATGGAACACCTTTCCGCCGGTGAGGGTTGTATAGCAGTACCAAATCTCCCTCCAAGAAACCTTCCGAATTATTGTTATTGTCGTACCTGTGTTTCATCCTACTACTCATTATCCTGGACCGTTCCCTCACACTCTGTTGTTTGGCCAATGAACTACTTCGTAGAGCTTGCGCTTGACGGATTGGCTTCACATAATCAGTATCGCTCCGACGTTTCACAACATAGTGCGCCCTGGCTTGAAACAACCTTTGCTTTCTTCCTGGGAAATTCTCTCGTTAGTTTTAGTACATCCATTAGGGTTTCTCAACGCCAGTGTTTTTCTCGCGGGTACCTTGGGTTTTGATTTGTTTGGCATATTCATTCCATCAACCTTTGCCCGATTTACTTTCTTTGACTTTTGTGGTCTCTGTTGAATCTCCTCCACCAGCACTCGCTTACTACTGAACCCTTTCCCCAAACTGAAGTTAAGTGGTATACCCTGGTTCTTATAGCGCATAATCCATCTCTGCATATCGATATTGATGGCATGGTCAACTAAGAAGTCCACTCCCAATATGACTTCATCAACAATCTCTGCCACGACGAATTTGTGTAGAATCGGGACCTTTCCAATTAAGACCTCACATACCACTTCTCCTTGGACTTGGTTATACTCGTCAGTGGCCGTACGCAATCTTGCTCCAGGTAATGGCTTTACTCTCCTGTTGACCAAATCAGAACGGATTAAAGAATGAGATGCGCCCGTATCTACATTCAGTAAACGTTCCTTGCCATCCACATTTTCTCAGACGGTAAGTCTGCTCGATTTTCTTCCAATTTGCGAGATAGATATCACAAGACATTCAATAGCTGAGGCAAGTTTTCGATCTTTACATCTGACTCGCTCTTGCTTATCTCCTCCAGCTTTGCGTTTACTACCAGCCAAGTTGGAACTACCAGGACCGGTGCTGCAATAACGAGCAATTTGACCTGGGTTATCGCACTTGAAACACTTCATAACTCCGTCATTTTTCTCTTGTGATCCCTTCAGCGCCTGCAATATTATATTCACGCAGTCTGGCCTTTTCACTTCCACACGGCGTGCTTTGAAAACTGGCTTACACAGAAGCGACGCTGTTTCCTGAATCAGAGCATGTGATACAGTTTCTGCGAATGTAGGTTTTGTGTTTGCGTATGTCGCTCGCTTCGTTTCGACATCCCGTATTCCATTAATAAAGCTCTGGATTTTTACCCTTTCGGTGTATTCCACGTATGCGTCCGCATTCGCTAAATGTGCCGGCCTTTCAACATCCGACGCTAACTTTTGCAATGTTTCACCAGGCCTCTGGAAGCGGTTCAGTAACTCCATTTGGTATATCTGTCTCCTATGCTCGATTCCGTATCGCCGTTCTACAGCAGCCATCAACGCTTCATAGTAATATATTATGAATGAATGAAAGCATATGCTTTATCCCTTGAGTTCCCATAGGCTTAAGTTACTTGCAATTAGTTTTAAGTCTACTATGTAAGAAACTTGTTTGGAACTAGACTCAATAGAGTCGTAATAAATAAATAACTAAATAATTGTTCAGCACTCCAGTTGTTCACTGTGTAGCATTCACTCATTAAGTTATTCATTCATTTGTACAAACATATATTTCGACCCGTTTTGGAGTGTCTTAAAATACATTGACTCTTACATACATATTAATACATTTGTACATACATATATTTTGGCTCGCTTTGGTACGGCCTGAGATTCAATTGACACATTCATTCATTTGTACAAACATATATTTTGTACACCGTGCACCGTGGTAACCTGAACCTTGGTATGCTACCGTTTGGAGCTTGCTCGCGACAAGCCTTTACCTGTAGACAAATTCTTAACATGATCCATTTGTGCTTGCGTTGCAGGTTCCACAGCTAATTTTGTGTGTGCTTAGAATGCAGTTCCCAGGGAACTGAATTGAATGTATATATGCGTTATACTTAGTTTGTAAGTATTAGTGTAAGTAAGTATTTTAGCTCATAGAATTTTGTATAATAGAAAACAACTTTTGAATAAAGAACTGAATTCAATCTGCTGCCGCTTCAATGGCAGTAAATTCTATCTGGTGCCGCTAAATGGGCACTGCAACCTAAATTACGTCATTCTCATTATCCCCAAATATTACATGGCGATCCGGCCAGTTCTGCTTAGGAATAGGCAAACTGCTATTTACAATGCAATCTGCTAAACATCTTTAGCAGGACGCCACAGTCCCAAATATTACATGGCGATTCTGCCAGTTCTACTTAAGAATAGGCAAACTGCTATTTAAAATGCAGTCTGCTGAAACATCTTCAGCAGGACGTCCCAAATATTACATGGCGATCCTGCCATACTGCTGAAAATAAACAGGCAATCTCCTTATCATCCTTAGAACTGCTGAATTAAATAGGCAGCTTCCCTCGTCTGCTGCTTGAAATATAGGCAGACTTCCTCTAAAAATCCTTAAAATTTTTTTGAAAAGGATCCTGCAAAACTTGAAGCAGGACAAAATATAAAAATTAGTACGGCGATATAACTAAAGGATTTCGAGGAATTACCGACAAGAAAACAGTTAAACTGTATAACCAACTTGCATATGCAATTAATTCTCTGTATTGGATGCATGTTAAGCTGCGAGGTGATGATCCCAATGAACATAATTTAAAATAAACTTTCAACAGACTATTATTCGTGATAAGGAATCATATGAACACATGGAATTGAAGCGTAAGGCCCAGAGAAGTGGAATAGACCTTGGGCTGCAGACACACATCAAGAAGGCAAAAGGAGATAGCTGATTATGTATCTAATTATTTAAGTGGTTTATTTTAAAAGCCTTTGGCAAAATAACGGCTGCCAGTTCACGGGCAAAAAGTAGATTTTTGCTAATAAAATTAAGAAATTTTTGTTCCTCCCTCTAAATTTTTTCAAACGAATGACAAGGTTTAAAGAATGAAAAAGATTTAACATAAGAAAGGCTGTAGCCATATTGTATAAAGAAATTAATTTAACAACAAACACAGAGGAAAGGATTCGTCTAAAAAACAAAATTAGGGAATTAAAAGAAATATAAAAGAATTAAAAAAAAAAAATATTTATAATGCCGATCAAAAACTCAATCACTAGGCTTGAGAATAAAATAGAAAAAATAGATTTAGAAAAGGAGTTACAATGCTTGAAAAGGATTTGGAAGGATATTGGTCTGACTAGGGAATGAATATGGAGGATGTCATTAATCCTCTACTAGAATAGGGGAAACCAGACGCATGATGATAATGTATAAATAAATAAATAAATATAAAAAAAACAAAAAAATTTGTTGGCAATTATTATTTCAAAATGGGAGGCAAAGAATCCAAAGTAGAAGAACCCAATGCAAACGAAATTAATTCTATTCAATTGACCATAGTGAGGCACTAGACATTATCAAGATCTTATTGATAATTTGGACAGTCTGCACTTGCGTCAACTTATTTCTAAAATTATACTCAACTCATAATAAATTTTTAAAGAAAAAATACATGAGCCCAGCAGATGGTCTAGACAAAGTCTAAGCCTAAAAAAAAATTTTTTTTTTAAGTTTCCTTTAAGCTATTCTGATCTATTTCGTTGTAGAGCGAATAAAAACAAGGTTTATTCCACCTTACGGCCCAACGTACCAAAAATGCAATATATCACGCGCAACAACAAATATGCAGTACTCTCAACGAAGAAGAATTTAAATCTGCAATCGTAAAACAAAACTGTCTGAGCAACAAAATCGGTAAGCAGAAAGAAACGACACTATCCACCAGAATCAAGAAGCTCAAGCACGAGCAAATACTAAAATTAGGAATAAATCTCAATAACGAATGGTTTGTCAACCACACAAACATAGTTTTTCTCGAAGATGTAAAGTGGCTGCTGTTTTAGGTAAAAAATTTACAGTACCAACAACTAAAAATAACTTTTCACCCGTGCACACAATAGCCGAAATGGAACAAGTATTTGAAACCCTAGAAAACGAAAATGTAAAAGAAATAGCAAGAAATAAATTAAGCAACAGAATCACAGAATTTAAACGAAACATCAAACATACTCGGATAGAAAAATTTATACTAGAAACATACAACAAAACAAAGGTTTTTCTAAAATCACACAAAGAGGACATAGTCGTAACAGACGCGGACAAGGGTAACAAAACAGTCGTTCTCTACAAAAATGACTACAATATGAAAATGGAAAAATTACTAGGAGACAAAAATACTTACAAAGTAATAAGAAGTGACCCGACAAATACACTACAGAGAAAAAACAATAACATAGTACAGGAGCTTTGGAAAGGAAAACACATAAGCATAAAGGAAAAACAACAATTGACCAGCTCAGCAGCAACTTCCCCCCGGTTATATGGATTACCAAAAATCCATAAACCTGAATGTCCATTACGTCCAATTGTCTCGTCCACCAATGTTCCATGTTACCATTTGTCCAAACTCATCGGAAGAATTCTACAGCCACTAATTTCGGCTGAATACAATGTTAAAAATTCACTGCACTTTAAAGAAAGATTGAACAGCGTGAATGTATGATGTCGTGATGTATTGATGTCGTCTCTTTGATTACTAATATACCTACAAATTTAGCATCCAAAATAATAATGCAAAAATGGGAAGATGTAGAAAAAAATAAGAGCATAACCAGAAGCAAGTTCAAGAATGCTCTGGACTTCTGTCTCAAAGATAACAACCATTTCACCTGCAACGACAAAATATACACACAAACACATGGAATGCCGATGGGCAACCCCTCTCTCCAACCATCGCAGATATAGTCATGGACGATTTACTTAACTACACTCTCACAGAACTCCAAAAACAACACAACATACAAATAAAGTTCCTTATAAAATACGTTGATGATATATTCGCCATAATCAAAAGGAAAGACGCAAAATATAATCTTAAATACATTGAACAAATACCACAACAAATTGAAATTTACCATAGAAGAAGAAGAAAACGGCAGTATCCCTTACTTAGACACCCGATTATATAGAAATAACAACGTTTTAATATTAGATTGGTATTCCAAACCAACTGCTTCTGGGCGCCTAATAAATTATTTTTCATCGCAGCCTTTAAAATATAAAATAAATACTGCCAAGAACCTCATAAGCAAAATATTGACAATCAGCTATCAAACATTTCACGACGCTAATATAAGAAAAATCAAAATGACACTAAGAAAGAATAATTACCCCGACTACTTGATATCAAGCCTAATCATATAAAAACAGGTAAGGAAGGCTAAGTTCGGGTGTAACCGAACATTACATACTCAGTTGAGAGCTATGGAGACAAAATAAGGGAAAATCACCATGTAGGAAAATGAACCTAGGGTAACCCTGGAATGTGTTGTTTGTACAATAAGGGTATCAAATGAAAGGTGTTAATGAATATTTTAAAAGGGCGCCTTTTCGAGATATCGCCATAAAGGTGGACTAGGGGTGACTCTAGAATTTGATTGTACGATATGGGTGTCAAATGAAAGGTGTTAATGAGTATTTTAAAAGGGAGTGGGCCTTAGTTCTATAGGCGGACGGCTTTTCGAGATATCGCCATAAAGGTGGACCAGGGGTGACTCTAGAATTTGTTTGTACGATATGGGTATCAAATGAAAGGTGTTAATGGGTATTTTAAAAGGGAGTGGGCCTTAGTTCTATAGGTGAACGCCTTTTCGAGATATCGCCATAAAGGTGGACCAGGGGTCACACTAGAATTTGTTTGTACGATATGGGTATCAAATGAAAGGTGTTAATGAGTATTTTAAAAGGGAGTGGGCCTTAGTTCTATGGGTGGACGCCTTTTCGAGATATCGCCATAAAGGTGGACCAGGGGTGACTCTAGAATTTGGTTGTACGATATGGGTATCAAATGAAAGGTGTTAATGAGTATTTTAAAATGGAGAGGGCCTTAGTTTTATAGGTGACGCCTTTTCGAGATATCGCCATAAAGGTGGACCATGGGTGACTCTAGAATGCGTTTGTACAATATGGGTGTCAAACGAAAGGTGTTAATGAGTGTTTTAAAAGGAAGTGGGCCTTAGTTCTATGGGTAGACGCCTTTTCGAGATATCGCCATAAAGGTGGACCAGGAGTGACTCTAGAATATGTTTGTACGATATGGATATCAAATGACAGGTGTTAATGAGTATTTTAAAAGGGAGTGGGTCTTAGTTCTATGGGTGGACGCCTTTTCGAGATATCGCCATAAAGGTGGACCAGGGGTGACTCTAGAATATGTTTGTACGATATGGGTATCAAATGACAGGTGTTAATGAGTATTTTAAAAGGGAGTGGGCCTTAGTTCTATGGGTGGACGCCTTTTCGAGATATCGCCATAAAGGTGGACCAGGGGTGACTCTAGAATTTGGTTGTACGATATGGGTATCAAATGAAAGGTGTTAATGAGTATTTTAAAAGGGAGTGGGCCTTAGTTTTATAGGTGAACGCCTTTTCGAGATATCGCCATAAAGGTGGACCAGGGGTGACTCTAGAATGCGTTTGTACGATATGGGTATCAAATGAAAGGTGTTAATGAGTATTTTAAAAGGGAGTGGGCCTTAGTTCTATGGGTGAACGCCTTTGCGAGATATCGCCATAAAGGTGGACCAGGGGTGACTCTAGAATTTGGTTGTACGATATGGGTATCAAATGAAAGGTGTTAGTGAGTATTTTAAAAGGGAGTGGGCCTTAGTTTTATAGGTGGACGCCTTTTCGAGATATCGCCATAAAGGTGGACGAGGGGTGACTCTAGAATTTGTTTGTACGATATGGGTATCAAATGAAAGGTGTTAATGAGTATTTTAAAAGGGAGTGGGCCTTAGTTCTATGGGTGGACGCCTTTTCGAGATATCGCCATAAAGGTGGACCAGGGGTGACTCTAGAATTTGGTTGTACGATATGGGTATCAAATGAAAGGTGTTAATGAGTATTTTAAAAGGGAGTGGGCCTTAGTTTTATAGGTGGACGCCTTTTCGAGATATCGCCATAAAGGTGGACCAGGGGTGACTCTAGAATGCGTTTGTACAATATGGGTGTCAAACGAAAGGTGTTAATGAGTGTTTTAAAAGGGAGTGGGCCTTAGTTCTATAGGTGGACGCCTTTTCGAGATATCGCCATAAAGGTGGACCAGGGGTGACTCTAGAATTTGTTTGTACGATATGGGTGTCAAATGAAAGGTGTTAATGAATATTTTAAAAGGGAGTGGGCCTTAGTTTTATAGGTGGACGCCTTTTCGAGATATCGCCTTAAGGTGGACCAGGGATGACTCTATAATGCGTTTATACAATATGGGTATCAAACGAAAGGTATTAATGAGTATTTTAAAAGGGACTGGGCCTTAGTTCTATGGGTGGACACCTTTTCGAAATATCGATATAAAGGTGGACCAAGGGTGACTCTAGAATGCGTTTGTACATTATGAGTATCAAACGAAAAGTGATAATGAGTATTTTAAAAGGGAGTGGGCCTCAGATCTATAGGTGGACGCCTTTTCGACATATAGCCATAAAGGTGGACCAGGGGTGACTCTATAATGTGTTTTTACAATATGGGTTTCAAATTAAAGGTATTAATAAGAATTTTAAAAGGGAGTGAATATGTGAAGGCGTTTTCGAGATTTCGACCAAAATGTGCGCCAGGGTGACCCATATCATCATCTGTCGGGTACCGCTAATTTATTTATATATGTAATACCACGAACAGTATTCCTGCCATGATTCTAAGGGCTTTCGATTTCGCCCTGCAGAACTTTTTAATTTTCTTCTACTGAATATGGTAGGTGTCACACCCATTTTACAAGGTTTTTTTCTAAAGTTATATTTTGCGTCAATAAACCAATGCAATTACCATGTTTCATCCCTTTTTTCGTATTTGGTATAGAATTATGGCATTTTTTCTCATTTTTCGTAATTTTCGAAATCGAAAAAGTGGGCGTGGTCATAGTCGGATTTCGGCCACTTTTTATACCACTACAAAGTGTGTTCAGATAATTATGTGAACTGAATTTAGTAAAGATATATCGATTTTTGCTCAAGTTATCGTGTTAACGGCCGAGCGGAAGGACAGACGATCTGCTGTGTATAAAAACTGGGCGTGGCTTCAACCGATTTCGCCCTTTTTCACAGAAAACAGTTACCGTCATAGAATCTAAGCGCCTACCAAATTTCACAAGGATTGGTAAATATTTGTTCGACTTATGGCATTAAATGTGTCCTAGACAAATCAAATGAAAAAGGGCGGAGCCACGCCCATTTTGAAATTTTCTTTTATTTTTGTATTTTGTTGCACTATATCATTACTTGAGTTGAATGTTGACATAATTTACTTATATACTGTAAAGATATTAAATTTTTTGTAAAAATTTCACTTAAAAAAAAATTCTTTTTTTTAAGTGGGCGTGGTCGTTCTCCGATTTTGCTAATTTTTATTAATCATACATATAGTAATACAAGTAACGTTCCTGCCGAATTTCATCATTATATCTTCAACGACTGCCAAATTACAGCTTGCAAAACTTCTAAATTACCTTCTTTTAAAAGTGGGCGGTGCCACGCCTATTGTCCAAAATTTTACTTATTTTCTATTCTGCGTCATAAGTTCAACCCACCTACCAAGCCTACCAAGTTTCATCGCTTTATCCGTCTTTGGTAATGAATTATCGCACTTTTTCAATTTTTCGAAATTTTCGATATCGAAAAAGTGGGCGTGGTTATAGTCCGATATCGTTCATTTTAAATAGCGATCTGAGATGAGTGCCCAGGAACCTGCATACCAAATTTCATCAAGATACCCCAAAATTTACTCAAGTTATCGTGTTAACGGACGGACGGACGGACGGACATGGCTCAATCAAATTTTTTTTCGATACTGATGATTTTGATATATGGAAGTCTATATCTATCTCGATTCCTTTATTCCTGTACAACCAACCGTTATCCAATCAAAGTTAATATACTCTGTGAGCTATGCTCAACTGAGTATAACAAATTGACATCAAAAATACTAGACTTCAAACAACACACACAGACAACAACAACCAAACAAAGCAGTACTTCAGTGTCACATGTATTCCTTGGCTCACAGAAAACTTCGCGCGAGATCTTATAAAAACATCAAATAAGACATTGGCTTTTAAATCAAATTGCACTTTTGTATCAAATACAATGCAAAGGAAACGACGAAGAAAAATGCAACAAATTGTACATCGGGACGACCAAACGAACTTTATGTACGCGACTATCTGAACATGAAGCCGATATACGAAAACAAAAACAAAACACAGCATTAGCGCAGCATGAAATAACATATAATCACAGAGCTTACTTTGCAGGTGCGAAAGTTTTAGATAAAGAAATGAGAAAAAGAAAACGATACACTTTAGAGAGCCTACGAATACTGCAAAATAGAGAAAAGACAATCAACAGGAAGGAAGATACTGACAATATTTCCGCAGTTTATTTATTTTGTTTATAGTGTTTAATGTGACAAAGTGTACAACAACTCGATGGTACCGATTTTATATCTAATTATTGGTGTAATTTTTGTAAATTTTATTTATTTTCAATTTGTAATTTTGTCTACCGCCACATCTAAAGTAAGTTTAATTTCAGAAGTATGTTGTATTTGTTCATCTGTTTCGCTGAATTTTGTTTGTGGATATATGTATATTCATAAGCATTTAAAAATTTTTTTATTGTAACTTTTTGCATTTCTTGTTGTTTTTATTTTATACAATAATAAATAGAATATTACGCCCCCGATGATGCCAAAAAAATTTGGCGAAACGTTGGGTCGTAAGGTGGAAAAAACCTTGTTTTTATTCGCACTACAACGAAATAGATCAGAATAGCTTAAAGCAAACTCTATCTCCACATATATCATACAGATCGGAAGAAAATTATTCAAAACAAATTTTTTTTTACCTCGATGGGCAAATGGGAAACTATTCTCTCTCTCTCTGGAAGAAAAAATTTTAGCAGAAAAAGCTTATAAATGTATTAATAAAAATATAAGCATACAAAGAATAACCATTTTAAAACACCTCACGACAATATTACAGTCATTGAATAATATAGGCACAGCTATACAAGAAGTACATAGCAAATTAACTGCCAGCCATCAACTAGAAGCACAACAAATTTTTTTCTGTGTTAGAGATAAATTAGTATCCTCATTAGGTAGATATAACATTGAGATATTAGTCCTAACGTAATTTGAAGAGGACACAGAAATTGATTTTGCTAGCTTATTACCTGAAACATAACCAAATTTAGGGGAAACCCCAAAAATTAAAATTTTTAATAAAACCTCACAAACTGAAAGCAACAAAATGTCACAAACAATATTCAAATTTTTAAAGAATGCTTCATCAATTTTGCCAGAAGTCGATGATAAGGCTGAAAACTTGAATAGCTTTTTGGATACTTTGGATATCTTAGAACAAATTAAGGATACCCATGAAGCTGTAGCGATTTCGATGATAAAAACCAAGCTAAAAGGAACGGCCAGAAACCTTATAAGCACTGAAAGCTCAATTGAGGCAATAAAACAAAAATTAAAAGCAGCAATTAAAGGTGAATCAGTTGAATTTTTGGCAGCAAAACTCCTGAATATCCAACAGCGCAGTAAAACTGCAAATCAATACACTGCTGAAATTGAAAAGCTCACAAAATCGTTGGAAGGAGCATACATATGTGACGGACTAACACCAGAGTTAGCAACCAAGTATGCTACACAATCAGCTGGGAAAGCTATGTGTAAAAACTGCTCCAACGACAGAGTAAAAACAATTATGCAAGCTGGAACGTTCACAACAATGAACGAAGCCATATCAAAATTTACTAACAGTTGCACAGAAGTAACTGGAAATACAAATTCACTGGTACATATTCGCCAACAAAATTCCAATTTCCGAGGAAACTTCCGCAGGAGTTACCAAAACAATAGTTATAGAGGAAATTATAGACGTTCTTTCAATACCTATAACAATAATAATAATAACAGACAAAAGATCTGGTCGAAATTTCGGATCGCGAGGAAATACCCGCAATAACACCAGAAATGTCCGATATGTTACACAACAGGAAAACCAACAAACTCCACCTCAATAAATAAAAAATTATATATTTTCAATTTACTCCTTAATAGCTACATATCTTCCAGAACAACTCTGAATGATTCCATATCAACCCTCCTAGTCGATACGGGAGCGGATATTTCAATAACAAAAAAAGGTCAAATTGACAGTAATGTCACGATAAATAATTCTCAAAAAACAGATGTAAGAGGGATTGGCACGGTTAAAGTGGACTTAAAAGATGATTACCTACTAATTAGACACAAATTTCATGTAGTAGAAGACAATTTCCCAATTCCATGCGATGGAATATTAGAATTAGGTTTCATTAAAAAATACAATTGCATTTTGGATTATCAAACAGAAGGTGACACTCTAATACTAAGACCATATGATTACCCAGAAAACATAATAATTCAGACGACTAACAAACCAACAATCAATAGTATTTCAATTCCCGCACGATCAGAAGTAGTCCGACAAATTCACATAGAAAATAACAATTCAGATTTACTAATCCCACAACAAGAATTGTCTGATGGTATTTTTATTGCAAACACACTAGCAAATTCACAACAAACATTTGTTAGAATTATAAATACAACAAATAAAAATGCAACACTTCAAGACTTTAATATACGTACAGAAAATTTGAATGATTATAATAGTTAAAAATAAAAAACTCGAAAATGAGGCCAACAATAAGGAATAATTAGAAAGATTAAATAAAAATTTTCCAAACTTTGCAAATAAATCAATTAATGCATTATGTGCAGAATTCATTGACATTTTTTCATTGGAAACAGAACCAATTACCACTAATAATTTTTACAAACAAAAACTTCATATGAAAGACAATAACCCAGTCTACGTAAAAAATTATAGAATACCAGAAGCTAATAAGAGTGAAATTAATAAACAAGTAAACAAATTAATTAAATATGACATAATAGAACCTTCAATTTCAGAATTCAATAGTCCAATTTTATTAGTACCGAAAAAATAACTCCCGAATAACCAAGAAAAAAGATGGAGAATGGTTGTAGAATACAGACAGGTAAATAAAAAATTAACCGCAGATAAATTCCCTTTAGCACGAATTGATGACATACTAGATCAATTAGGAAGAGCCAAATATTTTTCATGCTTAGATTTGATGTCTGGATTTCACCAGATTGAACTCAGCGAAGAGTCAAGAGATATCACATCCTTTACAGCAGATAATGGTACTTATCGTTTTAAAAGACTGTATGGCCTTAAAGTAGCACCGAACTCATTCCAAAGAATGATGACATTAGCATTCGCAGGCTTAAAACCTTCACAAGCATTTCTATACATGGACGATTTAGTTGTATTAGGATGCTCTAAAAATCATATGATTAAAAATTTACGAGATGTTTTCGCATCTTGTAGGAAATATAATTTAAAATTACATCCTGATAAATGGTTATTTTTCAACCAAGAAGTAACTTACCTTGGTCATAAATGCACAAGCAAATTTTTTGCCAGATCCCAGTAAATTCGAAACAGTTAAAAATTAGCCAACACCTAAAAACGCGGATGAGGCGAAAAGATTCGTCGCAATTTGCAATTATTACAGAAGATTTATCCAAAATTTTGCAGAATATTCTAGAATAATAACAAGACTTTGCAAGAAAAATGTAGTTTTCGACTGGACAGAGGATTGTAAAAAATCCTTTGACTATTTGAAAGCTGCGTTAATAAGCCCTAATATCCTACAATATCCCGATTTCAATAAACAATTTTGTATAACAACTGACGCAAGTGGATATGGTTGCGGAGCAGTGCTAAGCCAATAATATGAAGGAAAACAATTGCCAAATCCCTGTGCATAAAGATCATTTACTAAACGAGAAATTAATAAAGCAACAATTGAGAAAGAATTAGCGGCCGTTCATTGGGCCATAACATATTTTAGACCATACATTTACGGTAGAAAATTGTTGGTAAAAACAGACCACAGACCCTTAGCATTTTTATTTTCGATGAAAAATCCGTCATCAAAGTTAACTCGAATCAGATTAGATCTGGAAGAATATGATTTCGAGGAGGAGTATATCGCAGGTAAAAAAACTATGTAGCCGACGCATTATCACGCATAGATATTAAAGACCTAAACCAAATATCAGTAGAAGCGTGTAAAATATTAAAAGTTACGACTAGATCGGAAACTAACAAAAATTATAACTATAAAGATTCCAGTAGTAAAAATTAAGAAATAAAAAGTCACAAAGAGAACCCAATAATATTTGAAGCGCTAAATAAATGTGAAGTAAAGAGACTAGTCCAGCTCGTTTCTGATCCTCCGAAATTACGTTTCAAAAAAGAAAAGAAAATTTGTATCGAAATTAATATAAAAAATCTAATTGCTGAGGCGAATTCTTTGCCAGGCTTATGAAAGAAGCTGGCAATTTAGGAATTAGAAAAATACAATTGCCCTTAGGAGACAAATTGTTTAAAGATAATTATACCCGGGTAGACACATTTAAAGAAATTGGTACCAAAGTTCTCAAAAATCTAATTATAGCTTTAACCCCAGAAGTTATGCGTGTGACAAATAATGGAAAAATTAAAGAAATTCTTCACAAATTTCATGACGATCCTGTTTTTGGTGGCCACCCAGGAATAAATCGCATGACAAATAAAATAAAACAAAAATATTACTGGAAAGGAATGAAAAACTACATCAAACAAGTAAGGAAGATTAAGTTCGGGTGTAACCGAACATTACATACTCAGTTGAGAGCTATGGTGACAACATAAGGGAAAATAACCATGTAGGAAAATGAACCGAGGGAAACCCTGGAATGTGTTTGTATGACATGTGTAACAAATGAAAGTCATTAAAGAGTATTTTATGAGGGAGTGGGCCATAGTTCTATGGGTGGACGCCATTTAGGGATATAGCCATAAAGGTAGGATCAGGGTTGACTCTAGAATGCGTTTGTACGATATGGGTATCAAATGAAAGGTGTTAATGAATATTTTAAAAGGGAGTAATCCTTAGTTCCATAGGTGGACGCCGTTTCCAGATATCGCCATAAAGGTGGACCAGAGGTGACCCTGGAATTTGTTTGTACAATATGGGTATCAAAAGAAAGGTGTTAATGAGTATTTTAAAAGGGAGTAATCCTTAGTTCCATAGGTGGACGCCGTTTCGAGATATCGCCACAAAGGTGGACAAGGGGTAACCCTAGAATTTGTCTGTACAATATGGGCATCAAACGAATGGTGTTAATGAGTATTTTAAAAGGGAGTGGGCCTTAGTTCTATAGGTGGACGCCGTTTCGAAATATCGCCATAAAGGTGGACCAGGGGTGACTCTAGAATGTGTTTGTACGATATGGGTATCAAATTAAAGGTATTAATGAGGGTTTTAAAAGGGAGTGGTGGTTGTTGTGAAGGTGGTCGCCTTTTCGAGATATCGCCATAAAGGTGGACCAGGGGTGACTCTAGAATGCGTTTGTACGATATGGGTACCAAATTAAAGGTGTTAATGAGTATTTTAAAAGCGAGTAATCCTTAGTTCTATAGGTGGACGCCGTTTCGAGACATCGCCTTAAAGGTGGACCAGGGGTGACCCTAGAATTTGTTTGTACAGTATGGGCATCAAACGAAAGGTGTTAATGAGTATTTTAAAAGGGAGTGGGCCTTAGTTCTATAGGTGGTCGCCGTTTCGAAATATCGTCATAAAGGTGGACCAGGGGTGACTCTAGAATGTGTTTGTATGATATGGGTATCAAATTAAAGGTATTAATTAGGGTTTTATAAGGGAGTGGTGGTTGTTGTATAGGTGGTCGCATTTTCGAGATATCGCCATAAAGGTGGACCAGGGGTGACCCTAGAATTTGGTTGTACAATATGGGTATCAAAAGAAAGGTGTTAATGAGTATTTTAGAAGGAAGTAATCCTTAGTTCCATAGGTGGACGCCGTTTCGAGATATCTCCATAAAGGTGGAGCAGGTGTGACCCTAGAATTTGTTTGTACAATACGGGTATCAAAAGAAAGGTGTTAATGAGTATTTTAAAAGGGAGTAATCCTTAGTTCCACAGGTGGACGCCGTTTCGAGATACCGCCATAAAGGTGGCCCAGGGGTGACTCTAGAATTCGTTTGTGCAATATGGGTATCAAACGAAAGGTGTTAATGAGTATTTTAAAAGGGAGGGGGCCTTAGTTCTATAGGTGGACGCCTTTTCGAGGTATCGCAATAAAGGTGGACCAGGGGTGACTCTAGACTTTGTTTGTACGATATGGGTATCAAATGAAAGGTGTTAATGAGTATTTTTAAAAGGGAGTGGGCCTTCGTTCTATAGGTGTTCGCCTTTTCGAGATATCGCCATAAAGGTGGACCAGGGGTGACTTTAGAATATGTTTGTACGATATGGGTATCAAATGAAAGGTGTTAACGAGTATTTTAAAAGGGCGTGGGGCTTAGTTCTATAGGTGGACGCCTTTTCGGGATATCGCCATAAAGGTGGACCAGGGGTGACTCTAGAATGTGTTTGTACGATATGGGTATCAAATTAAAGGTACTAATGAGAGTTTTAAAAGGGAGTGGTGGTAGTTGTATATGTGAAGGCGTCTTCCAGATATCGACCAAAATGTGGACCAGGGTGACCCAGAACATCATCTGTTGGATACCGCTAATTTATTTATATATGTAATACCTGTCAAGATTTTAAGGGTTTTATATTTCGCCCTGCAGAACATTTTCATTTTCTTGTACTTAATATGGTAGGTGTCACAACAATTTTATAAAGTTTTTTCTAAAGTTATATTTCGCGTCAATAAAATCCAATTACCTCACCATGTTTCATCCTTTTTTTCGTATTTGGTATAGAATTATGGCATTTTATTCATTTTTCGTAATTTTCGATATCGAAAAAGTGGGCGTGGTCAATGTCGGATTTCGGCCATTTTTTACACCAATACAAAGTAAGTTCAGATAAGTACGTGAACTGAGTTTAGTAAAGATATATCGATTTTTGCTCAAGTTATCGTGTTAACGGCCGAGCGGAAGAACAGACGAACGACTGCGTATAAAAACTGGGCGTGGCATCAACCGATTTCGCCCGTTTTCACAGAAAACAGTTATCATCATAAAATCTATGCCCCTACCAAATTTCAAAAGGATTGGTTAATTTTTGTTCGACTTATGGCGTTAAAAGTATCCTAGACAAATTAAATGAAAAAGGGCGGAGCCACGCCCATTTTGAAATTTTCTTTTATTTTTGTATTTTGTTGCACCATATCATTACTGGAGTTGAATGGTGACATAATTTACTTATATACTGTAAAGATATTAAATTTTTTGTTAAAATTTTACTTAAAAAAAATTTTTTTTTTAAAAGTGGGCGTGGTCCTTCTCCGATTTTGCTAATTTTTATTGGGCGTACATATAGTAATAGGAGTGACGTCCTTGCCAAATTTCATCATGATATCTTCAACGACTGACAAATTACAGCTTGCAAAAATTTTAAATTACCTGCTTTTAAAAGTGGGCGGTGCCACACCCATTGTCCAAAATTTTACTAATTTTCTATTCTGCGTCATAAATTCAACTCATTTACCAAGTTTTGTCGCTTTATCTGTATTTGGTAATGAATTATCGCACTTTTTCGGTTTTTCGAAATTTTCGATATCGAAAAAGTGGGCGTGGTTATAGTCCGATATCGTTCATTTTAAATAGCGATCTGAGATGAGTGCTCAGGAACCTATATACCAAATTTCATCAAGATACCTGAAAATTTACTCAAGTTATCGTGTTAACGGACGGATGGACGGACGGACGGACATGGCTCAATCACATTTTTTTTCGATCCTGGTTATTTTGATATATAGAAGTCTATATCTATCTCGATTCCTTTATATATGTACAACCAACCGTTATCCAATCAAACTTAATATACTCTGTGAGCTCTGCTCAACTGAGTATAAAAATATATCAAAAAATGCGTTCACTGTAATAAAAATAAAATAATAAAAAACTTGAAAGAACGTATGATTATAACCGAAACGCCCACAAAAGCGTTCGACACAGTACAAATAGATACGATAGGCCCTCTTCCCAGGTCGGAAAATGGAAATGAATATGCAGTTACTATTGTTATCATTGTCTAATAATTTATTTTCTTAGCGATTTACTTCTTCGCGATGAGAGTATGGCAATCTATAGTTTTTGACATATACCGGATCGTTGTCTCTCAATCTTAGTTTTTGCTCCTAAAAGTTATTTAAAGTCATTTTGTCCGTGTCAAGAGCGAAAATGTCGGCATAATCTATGCAAAGGTCAATTAATTTACTATGAGTATGTTGAGGTATTTGATTTTTCAAAATCGAAATTAGTTTTTTGGTACGTTTGTCTTCTGTTTCTGTCTTGTTAATTGTATAAACATTGTAGTTTGAAAGTTTTTCTGTCCGAATACTTTTTCTTTTGACATACTTTATATCATCTGTGGTATTTATGACTTTAATTATTGGGTTAATGGAATTAACAATGCACCTAGCTGTGAAAACACCTCTTTCAATTTCCTGCGAGTCCACGAAAAGTGGTTCGGGTGAATCTCCTAAATCAAAAAGTCTAAATATTTCACATCTTGGCGGAATGATACAACTGTCGCTTTCTGTTCCGTGTAGGATTGGTATCGCGATTTTTTCATTACCTACCCAAAAGGAAATATTATTTCTTTCATGATTAATAATGCATTTGTTAATTTTCAAAAAATCTTTACCCAGTATGCCATCGGATGGAATATTAAAATCTTCATTTTCTAAATGTAAAGTATGTTTAATAGAAAAGTTTGAAAAATTTTAATTTGCTGTAATTTTACCTAAAGTGGAAACTGAATTGGAAGTGACACCGGTAATGTTAATAATGTCGTTCGTATTTAATGAAATGTTACTGTCTAGACATGATATTTTTATTAAGGACATGTCGGCTTGAGTGTCTACTAGGAAAGAACAAAATTTTTGCGACTCGTTTAGTTGTAATTCTAGAAATCTGAGTAATTTAGATTTAAACAATAGATGCCTATTGGTGAGGGAAGTTCGCTTACTGGTTTAGTTCGTCCTCCCTCAGTGTTCGCTCCTGAGGGGCACTGGCGTTTAAAGCGCGAACGTTTGCGTTTCGACCTCTACCATTGGCTGATCTCGAATTGTTACCTCTATTGTTACCATTGTTTGTATTTGAATTGGAATTTGTAATTGGACGCGTATTATTACTGTTGTTATTCTGGTATCTATTTCCGTTATAATTTCTATATCTTTGAATATTGTTACCGTTATAGTTACTATTGTATGAAAATGAATTATTGTTTCTATAACCAGTATAGCCACGTAAAAACCTCGATAACTACCATGCGAATTTCTAAATGTACTGTTACCACGTGATCGAAAAGCTAAAACCTGACGCTCAGTTACTTCATTGTTTTGTTCTACAATTAATTTTGCTACCACGTCTTTCGGATCAGTAAATGCTGTTGAGGCTAGAATGGTTTTTACTAAATTTGATTTTGCATTTAAACGACACACGTTAACAGTTTGTTCGACTGCCATTTCGTGAGCTTTCGCTTGAGTGATCCCTTCAATAATAAGAGACCGCTCAAGTAAGTCAGCTAAATCTTCAACTTTTTTGGCAAAATCTCTATAATTGTTAACGTTAACATGCAACGCTGCAATTCTCCCTGCTACAACTTTCGAGTTGTCTGGTTTTATCCTATTACGTAGAGCTGTTTTAATTTCGTTGACTGAAGTTACGTGTTGGTATTGCTTCACGAGCTTCACCCTCTAATTTTGATTTTAAGAACGCTATAAAAGTATCGGTTAAATCTGCAGTAGCGAATTGTTCGAGTAATGCAATTTTGTCTATGAAAGAATCAAGTGCTAGTGGATCACCACTGTAGTTTTCTCTAATAGAATTAGCACATGTGTTAATAAAAATTCTCTTTTCCTCAGGTGTTGCCATGATTTGATCGTTAAGATCTGGAGCTGAATTAGCAGAAGATGAGGCCACGTTTGTACTATTTGGATCGTTAAGATCTGATTTTAAAGTAGGAGAAGTTGAAGTTAATATTTCACTATTTGAATCGTTAAGATTTGAAACTAAATTAGAAGTTGAATTTTTAATGGAAGAATTTTCGAAGCCTGGAAAATCTGTTGATAAAGAAAATCTATTTTCCTGGTTTGTGATTTTTCCGGTCGAAGATGAAGTTAAACTTTCGTAGCTTGAGCCTGATTTATCTGAGTCGGATTCTGAATCTGAAGTTTTTTGCACTTGTCTACCACTTCTAAGGTTGTACATATGAAATTACTAAAGCACTTGTTTGAATGTTGAATTTATATTTGAAGTTAAATTATTGAGGAAAAAGAGCGAAGGAAAAAATTAAAGAAATATTTAACAATTTATTAGAAGAATTAATTGAAACTGCAGTAAATTTTTATGAAAAATTTGTAAAAAGTAATTGAATTCAAAATGGCTCAAAAGTATGTAAGTATTAATTGGTAAAAGTCTTGAAATGTACTCACGGACGCACCTTTATTCAAAAAAATTTCAATTTGGTTTTTCACGGAACCACCGCATGTATTAAAAAAATTGGTTTTGTCAAAAAAAAAATTACTTGGTTTTTAACGGAACCACCGCATGTACCGAAAAATTAATTGGGTTTTTTCGAAAACCACCGTATGTATCAAAAAAATTAAATGGTTTTATCGAAAACCACCGTATGTATCAAAATCAAAAATTTATATGCTATTGAAACAATCCAAGTTAATTATATGAAAAGCGAATGCATTGCATTTAATAGGAATTAAAATGTTTTATATACGTATATATGCTTGAAGAAAAAACCGTAAACAAAAGAAAAATTTTAAATACGTACATATATATATACTTAATTTCGCTGCTGCTAGTTTCCGTCACTGCTGCTGCTGCGCTGGCAGACCTGAATCGCTGCTGGTGTTGTTGCTGCTACTGATTGCGGTAAAAATGGCGTTGTGTTGGTGGAGTGGTTTTTCGCGTTCCGTTATGTGAGTAGGTGGAGGAATATTGCGGATGTTATGCCGTTATTAAATGTGGTTGGTACAGTTTTTCTCATACTCAGGCGAATTATGTATTTTAAAATTATCTTTTGAAAAGCGATTTTCTTTCTATTTCCGCTGTTCTTAGTTTGTATTATCTTTATTATTATATTATTATTTCGAAAATTTTGTTTTATTTCTGTGTCGATTAAAATTGTTTTATATTATGGTTTTACTCTTTTGGTAAATTTTGTACTTAATCGTTAAAAATTTCGTTTATCTCTTCCGTACTTAAATTTCGTACTTAAGTTTTGTAAAATTTGCGATTATATCCGTAGGATTAAGTTCTCTGTATTATGTACTCAGTTTTCTTCTCTTATCTCTGTTAAATTTAGTTTTGTTGAATTATAATTGTAAAATTTTCCATTAGTTCCGTAGTATTAGGATTTATATTGTAGGCTGATTTCTCTTTTATTATTTCTGTTAGATTTAGTGTTTTATATTATAATTGTAGAAAATATTTTTTTTTTGTTATCTTCGTAGCATTAAAGTTTTTGTATTATAAATTTATTAACTTTGTTTTAATTTTGTTCTAATAATTTCACTGACCAACAATTTTCCACTTTTCTCCACTCTACTCACTGCAGCTGTCCAAAAAAATGTCCGGTACGCCACGATGCCAAAATTGAAGTGAACGAGGCTCCAGCCTCACGGTCGCCATATAAGGTACAGCTTTGCTGCCGAGCCGAAAACTTACCCTCGATCATCTTGGTATGGTTCTGGGAGGACGCCGCCTCCAGATTGTGGCCATTTTTGTGGAATTTAATTCCGTGGCGGTCTTCTACGTCACACACCCATGTATGGAAACTCTTAATTTAAGTAAGACGCTTCACCTTTTTAAATAATCACTTTTTTTATTTAAAAACTATTCAATATATAGATTTATATATATATATAGCTAAAACTTATTCTCCTTTTAAATATTTTTCCCGGACACTTCTGTGTTGCACGCTTGCCAAATTTATAATAATGGCGGTGAAACATAAAAATGCCGATGGCACTATTGCCATTCGTCATTTTTATATTTCATTATATACAATATACTTTGCCTACTGTCTTACACATCGTATTACAATAGCTGACTACTTATTAGAATATGCTATGAACATGTTTCCTACTCTTTCTTACAAAGTGCACCATTCACAATGTCACATCTTGCATTGTCCGCAATGGCGTTGCCAGATGTGTCTTTATGTATAAAATGGGGAATTTTATCACTAAAGTATGTGACTTAACTAAGTATTTAGTTGCAATACCAATACCCAGCAAACACGCAAAGACAATAACTAAACCGATATTCGAAAATGTTATCCATTGGCAAAAACGATTGGGATGAATATCTTAAATATTTTGCGTATTGTTACAATACTACTCCATCTACGGTTCATAATTATTGTCCATATGAATTAGTATTTGCCAAAAAAACCCAAGACTTACGAATTGTTAAGAGAAAATACAGTGAGCCCATTATACAATTATGAGGCTTACGACAAAGAAATTAAATATAGGTTACAAATAGCGCAAGATAGAGCATATAAATTAGTAAAACAGGTTAAGGAAAGACAAAAAATTAATTATGATAGGAAAACACAATATAAAGAAATAAATTTAGGAGATTTAGTGTGAGTAAAAATGAATCAGGTAATAAGTTATATAGTAGATATAAAGGGCCCTATAAGGTAGAAAAAAAAATCGATAAAAATAATAAGGTTACTATAATTCCATTTAGAATCGTAAAGCTCGATAAAACCAATGTAGAAAATAGAAACATAGAAAACATAAATCAAAATAATAATAATAATAAGAAAATTGCAATACATAAAAATAGACTTAAACTCGTAGAATAAGAGCACTTTAATTTTATAAACACATAGAAAATTTGTATTGTATGTAAAAGAAAAATACAATAATAAAAGAAAACAAAAGAGAAAAACAAATGTAAAGTATTCTTTGGAAATCAAGCAAAATGTCGTAAAATACTAACAAAAAAAAAAAAAAAAAACCCAAAAAGCAAAGTAAGCACAAACGGATTCAAAATCAATAGCCTAACTTGAGCAGCCATAGATAATTCGTGTACAAAATTATATATGTCTACTCTTTCAAAGGTGGATGGTGTAGCATTCACTCATTAAGTTATTCATTCATTTGTACAAACATATATTTCGACCCGTTTTGGAATGTCTTAAAATACATTGAATCTTACATACATACTAATACATTTGTACATACATATATTTTGGCTCGCTTTGGTAGGGCCTGAGATTCAGTTGACACATTCATTCGTTTGTATAAACATATATTTTGTACACCGTGCACCGTGGTAACCTGAACCTTGGTATGCTACCGTTTGGAGCTTGCTCGCGACGAGCCTTTACCTGTTCACAAATTTTTAACATGATTAATTTGTGCTGGCATTGCAGATTCCACAGCTAATTTTATTTATGCTTAGAATGCAGTTCCCAGGGAACTGAAATGAATGTATATGTGTGTTATACTTAGTTTGTATGTATTAGTGAAAGTAAGAATTTTAGCTCATAGAAATTTTGTATAAAAGAAAACAACTTTTGAATAAAGAACTTAATTCAATCTGCTGCCGCTTCAATGGCAGTAAATTCTATCTGGTGCAGCTAAATGGGCACTGCAACCTAAATTACGTTATTCTCATTTTCCCAAATATTACAACTGCTGCGGTCTTCTCAAACTGAATCTTATATACATACCTGGAAAGGAACAGAACCGTCAAAGGATGGTGTTTTTACTTTTGGATTACTCGCTGGAACAGCTGGGCGATTTAGTTGCAACTGCTCCATACAACCTTTCAACGCTTCTATCTCGGCATCAATTTTGTCCTGGAGTTGTAAAATTTTTGCATCCTGCTCTTACAATTTCGCAAAGAGCTGTGATGATACCTGTTCCGGAATTTGTGCCGACATTTTAGATATGCGTGCCTCTTGCGCTTCCAGTTGAGATGCCATATATGTCTTCTGTTCTTCTAACAGGGCTTCAATCTTCGATGTTATTCTTGTCTCCTGTGATTCCAGTTGAGATGACATTTGCGACGACATTTCTGAAATGCGTGCCTCCTGTGCTGCCATCTTGGATGTTATACGTATCTCCTGTGATCCCAGTTGGGATGCTATACTTGTCTTCTGTTCTGCCAGCTGATATGACTCTGTCGATGTTTGAGCAGATATTGCGCCAAAATCGTGTTCAAGTCTGTGCTCGTAACTGTCTGCGATGTTTCGTTTTTCTCTTCAATTTTTGTTGTTGTCTCGTCGCCATGAAGATGAAATACATACCCTTCCACGTTAATTCCTTCTGCTTCCATTGCCTCTCGTAGTCGTGCCTGAAGTTCGAGTTTAATGCCGGTTGTATTGAATCCACGGCTATCCAACTCCTTCTTCAGTTGCTGGACCTTCAATTCACTCCACTTTACCATGTCCTTGTCGTACTCGAAATCTTCAGAATTTATTCAAAAATTCCTCTTCTGATACCAATAGTAACGAATTTAGTGAAATTCCGCTTATTTGCAACCTTCGACTAACGTTCGTATCGCTAAACTGTTGAAAAAATAACTCCAATATTCAATAATGCAAAATGGTATTTATTAGACTACTTTGAAAATACTTCACAATAACACTTATACTTCGCAACTGATATCGTGCTTATATCGAACTGATTACTGACCACTCAGCTTCTGCTGCTTTTATACTCTCTACCCAAATATCTAGACGTTTCTTCTTCTAGAATCCTCTACCTGGTCACTAGCCATACGCGCGTGTATTTGTAGTGTGTAATCATAAGCGTGTGTATATGTGAGCGAAGTAGTAGCTGTTTGTCAGTATCTCTCTGCTGCTTGTATGAATGTGTGTACATGATGATTAATTTGTTTACGTACATACAAGTGTGACAGCTTGCTTTATTGTTGTTGTGGCTTTATTTACTTAGTATCAGATTAGTGTTGTGAGTGTCACTTACTTACTTACTTACTTAATTGGCGCTTAACCGTCTAAACGGTTATGGCCATCCAACAAGGCGCGCCAGTCGCTCCTTCGCTCCGCCAACCGGCGCCAATTGGTCACACCAAGGGATTTTAAATCGTTTTCCACCTGGTCCTTCCAACGGAGTGGGGGCCGCCCTCTACCTCTGCTTCCATAGGCGGGTTCCGATAGAAACACTTTCTTGGCCGGCGCATCATCTTTCATTCGCATAACATGGCCTAGCCAGCGAAGCCGCTGCGTTTTAATTCGCTGGACTATGTTGATGTCTGCGTATAGCTCGTACAGCTCATCATTAAATCTTCTTTGGTACTCGCCATCGCCAACGCGTAGAGGTCCATAAATCTTTCGAAGAACTTTTCTCTCGAACACTCCCAAAGCCGCTTCATCTGCTGTTGTCATGGTCCATGCTTCTGCCCCATATAGCAGGACGGGTACGATAAGTGACTTGTAGAGTATGATTTTCGTTCGCCGAGAGAGGACTTTACTTTTCAATTGCCTACCTAGTCCAAAGTAGCATTTATTGGCAAGATTGATTCTTCGCTGGATTTCAGTGCTGTTGCTGTTGCTAATGTTGATGCTGGTTCCCAAATAAACGAAGTCTTTTACTATTTCGAAATTATGGCTGCCAACAGTAGCGTGGTTGCCAAGGCGCATATGCGCTGACTCTTTGCTCGATGACAGCAGGTACTTCGTTTTGTCCTCATTCACCATCAAACCCATCTTTACCGCTTCTTTTTCCAGCTTGGAGTAAGCAGAACTAACAGCGCGGGTGTTTAGGCCGATGATATCAATGTCATCAGCATATGTGAGTGTCACTTAGTGTTACTAATATTCGTCACAATATTCATACATACATGTTAAGATTTAAGACTGAATTACAAACGTACATGTATAGAAATCTTTGGTACACCCAAGTGTTCCCACTTAATCTTCTCAACATTGTTGTTTTCCTTCTTTGCGCTCTCTTCTGTATATTTAATTCATAAAAATTTTAATGGCCAAGGTCATATTTAATAATTTGCAAAAAGAGATGTGATCTCCTTATTTGTCTTTAAGTAATTCCTCTCGCACTCTGCAAGCGTATACACCCCTTCACATATACATTTAATTTTATGTATATTAGACTGTTTCGAAAAAATCGGTAGAGCTATTTTTGCGAATCAAGATCTTTTGGTTTCCTAGAAAGCTTATTTTTTTGTCATCATACTTGATAACGAAAAACTAGTAAGTGAAGTTATGGAAAAGTTAGGCGTTATAATAATAAATAATTTGCCGTAAAAGTTTATAGTAACCTAGCAACGACGACGATCATGGAAGGCCTTCTACGTATCATCGATAATCAATGTAAGTACTTTTTACTATTATTATGTATCGCATTTAAATTTTCCGTAACATAATAATTTAATATATATATGGGTGACGTAAAAGTGGAATGTAGTGAAATCTCATAAGACGTAAATTGTATTTTTTTTTGTACACGTGATTCTAAAAAATTTATTTTTAGTTTCGAAACCCCAGTTTGTGTTGTTTAATACAATGAATAAACATTCTTAGAATTCCATTTGCTTAATTAAAGAGTTAATTCAAAATTATTTTGTTTAATTCCGAGTACTATTCACAGTACTTTTCTTATATATGACCAGTAGTCTTCACACTTTAAGATCGTTAACAAAGTTTGCCTTTTTATTCACTATACATTACATTATATTGATAACTTTTTATTGGACACTACTGTATAAGAATTTTTGCTGAGCGTGTATACCTCTTATACGTATATAAATCCAAACAGTGGAGTTATTCTTTATTTTTTTTTTTTTTTTTGTACATATATATGTGCGAGACGTCGCCGTCTTTATATATATAGGAACGCCAAAAGTAGGTCACGGATCACATATATGTAATAAACAATATTGAGGTAGATCAGGGTTTGGGCTTACATCGAAAAAATCATGTTAGTAATTATGTAATTATATCTAATTGAATTTTAGAAAAACACCGTAAATTAAGTAAATAAGACTCATTGTTAGGTCGATGTCGGTTGCTTTGTATTTATTTCTCAATACTTTCTTAGAATTCTTTACCAAAAATTAGGGTAAGATTAGTACGATTATATTAAGAACGCATTGTGTACTAATATTGTAAAGTTTGGAAAAAAAAAAAAATACAAGGATGAAATGTTATTGAATTTTAAATTTGAACTCTAAAAAATGTTGTGCTAATTTCGAAACAATAGCTTTCCGGGTAGGAATGTGAATAGGTATGAGTAACTATGGGGCCTTATAAACATTTTTTGTGCGATAAAGGCCATTGTAGGGTTGGCGTGGAAGCGCGAGCGCGAGTCCATCTTCGCTGCTCTTAATGTGTAAATCGTCTTAGTTTCTGTGATTTTCGCTTTCTTTAGTTTCAGTCTTATCCATTCACTCGATCTAAAACTTTTTTAATTCTCCTTATATAATTAACCGCGGATATAAATTTTTTTGTGATACCTAAAAGAAAATAGGGGCTCTGTAATAATAATAATGTAATCACACCGATCTTGGAGAAGAGGTCGTGAACCACCCCAACCACTGCTTGCAAGCTGCAAAGACGGGCTCCGATAGACCTCGCTCTCGACAATGAACATATGTGAGATTTCCGGTATGAATGCTTCTCGGTTAAAGCCGGTTCCTTTTCTTCTTTAGGGAGAGCCTGACGTCCTTGATTAAGGTGAAGTTTGGGTGATATCGTAGTGTATCGCCTTAAACCCACCCCCATAGAATCTTGGTGCATATTTTAAGATCTTTAGTTGTTTCGATTTAACTTCAACCAAATGTTGCCACGCGAGTTATGTGGAATGCCCCCTATACCGAAGAAAAAGGGAAAACAAGTATATTTTAACATATACTTGTCCACCAAAAATAAGTAATTAGTTGTTTTAAGTAATGCTTGCTTAGCATTCCACATCAGGCCATCCACACAATAAATAAAGCAAATAAGATACTTTGTTGCAACCAGTAAGACTGGGCTTTGTGTATGATTCCACTATGGAAGCATATAAATGTACAAACATACATGCATTAATAGAATCCAATTCAGTTGATGCCTCTGCCTATGTTGTTCTACAGAGGCATACAGATATACAAACTGACATACTTATTGGTGTCTACATTCGGGAATGCAAAACATTCCTGAATGAAATGGGATAGCCCAATAAGTATAATAAATAATAATGATGACTACAACTATGTTGCAGCCAAAGTACATACATATATGACCTGTTGAGTGAACTTAGTAAATAAGTAATTATGTATGTGCATCGGCAAGATGCCTTATGTATTTAGGTTAAACTGAAAATTGTAAAATATTGAAGAGGCAGTTGTTTCCCGGAAATTAAGACGGCCGGTTCATCTCGGTCGAGTGAAAAGAAGTGCAAGTGCATCTTACAAATCTTAAACCTAAGGACTTAATCTGAATCCTACAAATCTTATGCCTGAAGAATAAATAATATTGTGTAAATAATTATACAAATATACGAAATAAATAATTTTACAAATATAACGAATAAATAATATTAAATAAAGAATTTTAACCATATCGAAACTAAAGTGTCGTTCTTGTTTAGTGGCGGTCTAACCGTAAGTAGTACCCTGCCCTAGCGTCTCCATAAAGGCGTAACTGGCGCAGTCGCGTCGAACCAGAAAAAAAGAATAAAAATATATTAAAAAAAAAACCGTTAAACGAAAAAAAATTTTAATTATAATTTTCGGGCAGCAACTCAATGAAGTAATAATAAAATAACATAAGAAAAAAACAAGTAAGGACGGGACTGTCTTCGGCTATGCCGAAGACTTCATACCTTTCATGAATGGGGCTGAACAATAATCTTATCCCGTTCGTAATCTCCGAATAATCGGATGTATAAGATAAGAAATATCTAGGAACAGATCTACATACCTAAACGATTTTTAAGATAAATATAAAATAAAAAATAGGTAGGTACTTTGTGTGAGGATGCAAAGTTTCAGGTTTTTTGTGGTCTGCGTGTAAAAACTATGACTACGAATCACGTATTTCAACAATATATGACGTAAACGTAACTATTTGATGAAATGTTATGAATTTTGAAGCTTCTAGCCGTAAAAAAGGGGCAAAAATGACAGTTTATATGAAGTATATAATATATATACCACCGACCTCTATGATTTTTTCAGACAACAATATATGCTATATACGTAAGCATATGGTGAAATTTGAAGCGTCTAGCTGTTAAAAAGGGGCAGAAATTGCGCAAAGTTTCTTAACTGAACAATCGGTTGTATGAGATATATACTATATATACCATCGATCTCAATGATTTTTTCAGACAACAATATATGCTATACACGTAAGCATTTGGTGAAAGTTGAAGCTTCTAGCTGTTAAAATGGGGAAGAAATTGCGCAAAGTTTCTTATCTGAACAATCGGTTGTATGGGATATATACTATATATACCACCGGTATCTATGATTTTCTCAGACAACAATATATGCTATACACGTAAGCATTTAGTGAAATTTGAACATATCTAAACGATTTTTAAGATAAATATAAAATAAAAAATAGGTAGGTAATCTGTGTGAGGATGCAAAGCTTCACGTTTTTTGTGATCTGCATGTAAAAACTATGACTACGAATCACGTATTTCAAAAATATATGACGTAAACGTAACTATTTGATGAAATTTGATGAATTTTGAAGCTTCTAGCCGTAAAAAAGGGGCAAAAATGAGAGTTTATATGAAGTATATAATATATATACCACCGATCTCTATGATTTTTTCAGACAACAATATATGCTATATACGTAAGCATTTTGTGAAATTTGAAGCTTCTAGCTGTTAAAACGGGGCAGAAATTGCGCAAAGTTTCTTATCTGAACAATCGGTTGTATGAGATATCTACTATATATACAACCGATCTCTATGATTTTTTCAGACAACAATATATGCTATATACGTAAGCATTTTGTGAAATTTGAAGCTTCTAGCTGTTAAAACGGGGCAGAAATTGCGCAAAGTTTCTTATCTGAACAATCGGTTGTGGTGGATATATACTATATATACAACCGATCTCTATGATTTTTTCAGACAACAATATATGCTATATACTTAAGCATTTGGTGAAATTTGAAGCTTCTAGCTGTTAAAATGGGGTAGAAATTGCGAAAAGTTTCTTATCTGAACAATCGGTTGTATAAGATATATACTATATATACAACCGATCTCTATGATTTTTTCAGACAACAATATATGCTATATATTTAAGCATTTGGTGAAATTTGAAGCTTCTAGCTGTTAAAATGGGGTAGAAATTGCGAAAAGTTTCTTATCTGAACAATCGGTTGTATAAGATATATACTATATATATAACCGATCTCTATGATTTTTTCAGACAACAATATATGCTATATACGTAAGCAATCGGTGAAATTTGAAGCTTATAGCTGTTAAAATGGGGTAGAAATTGCGAAAAGTTTCTTATCTGAACAATCGGTTGTATGAGATATATACTATATATACAACCGATCTCTACGATTTTTTCAGACAACAATATATGCTATATACGTAAGTATTCGGTGAAATTTGAAGCTTCTAGCTGTTAAAATGGGGCTAAAATTTGCGAAAATATATATATATATACTATATATACCACCATATATATACTATATATACCACCGATCTTTATGATTTTTTCAGACAACAATATATGCTATATACCTAAACATTCGTTGAAATTTGAAGCCTCTAGCTCTTAAAATGGGGCAGTAATTACGAAAAGTTCCTTATCTGAACAATCGGTTGTGGGGGATATATAGTATATATACGACCGATCTCATCAATTTTTTCAGGCAACAATATGTGCAATATACGAAAGTATATGGTGAAGTTTGAAGCTTCAATCTGTTAAACTGGGTAAGATATTACAAAAATCCTCTTTTTCTGAAAAATCGGTTGTATGGAGGATATATGCTATAGTGGTCCGATCCGGTCGGTTCCGACAAATGTCTAATCGGACACCCAAATACACCCGCTCACCAAATTTTATCAAGATATCTCAAAAATTGAGGGACTAGTTTGCATACAAACAGACAGACGGACAGACGGACAGACGGACATGGCTAAATCAACTCAGCTCTTCAACCTGATTATTTCGGTATACTTAATGGTGGGTCTATCTATTTTCCTTTAAGGACTTACAATTTTCGGTTTCGTGACGAAATTAATATACCATTTCATTTTCATGAAAGGTATAAAAATAGGTAGGTAATCTGTGTGAGGATGCAAAGCTTCACGTTTTTTGTGGTCTGCATGTAAAAACTATGACTACGAATCACGTATTTCAAAAATATATGACGTAAACGTAACTATTTGATGAAATTTGATGAATTTTGAAGCTTCTAGCCGTAAAAAAGGGGCAAAAATGAGAGTTTATATGAAGTATATAATATATATACCACCGATCTCTATGATTTTTTCAGACAACAATATATGCTATATACGTAAGCATTTTGTGAAATTTGAAGCTTCTAGCTGTTAAAACGGGGCAGAAATTGCGCAAAGCTTCTTATCTGAACAATCGGTTGTATGAGATATCTACTATATATACAACCGATCTCTATGATTTTTTCAGACAACAATATATGCTATATACGTAAGCATTTTGTGAAATTTGAAGCTTCTAGCTGTTAAAACGGGGCAGAAATTGCGCAAAGTTTCTTATCTGAACAATCGGTTGTATGAGATATCTACTATATATACAACCGATCTCTATGATTTTTTCAGACAACAATATATGCTATATACTTAAGCATTTGGTGAAATTTCAAGCTTCTAGCTGTTAAAATGGGGTAGAAATTGCGAAAAGTTTCTTATCTGAACAATCGGTTGTATGAGATATATACTATATATACAACCGATCTCTATGATTTTTTCAGACAACAATATATGCTATATACGTAAGCAATCGGTGAAATTTGAAGCATGCAAAGCTTCACGTTTTTTGTGGTCTGCATGTAAAAACTATGGCTACGAATCACGTATTTCAAAAATATATGACGTAAACGTAATTATTTGATGAATCTTGAAGCTTCTAGCCGTAAAAAAGGGGTCAATATGACAGTTTATATGAAGTATATAATATATATACCACCGATCTCTATGATTTTTTCAGACAACAATATATGCTATATACGAAAGCATTTTGTGAAATTTGAAGCTTCTAACTGTTAAAGCGGGGCAGAAATTGCGCAAAGTTTCTTATCTGAACAATCGGTTGTATGAGATATATACTATGTATATCACCGATCTCAATGATTTTTTCAGACATCAATATATGCTATACACGTAAGCAGTTGGTGAAATTTGAAGCTTCTAGCTGTTAAAATGGGGTAGAAATTGCGAAAAGTTTCTTATCTGAACAATCGGTTGTATGAGATATATACTATATATAGAACCGATCTCTATGATTTTTTCAGACAACAATATATGCTATATACGTAAGCAATCAGTGAAATTTGAAGCTTATAGCTGTTAAAATGGGGTAGAAATTGTGAAAAGTTTTTTTTTTTTTTTTTTTTAATTGCGAAAAGTTTCTTATCTGAAAAATCGGTTGTATGAGATATATACTATATATACAACCGATCTCTATGATTTTTTCAGACAACAATATATGCTATATAAGTAAATATTCGGTGAAATTTGAAGCTTCTAGCTGTTAAAATGGGGCTAAAATTTGCGAAAATATATGTATATATACTATATATATATACTATATATACCACCAAATATATACTATATATACCACCGATCTTTATGATTTTTTCAGACAACAATATATGCTATATAAGTAAGCATTCGCTGAAATTTGAAGCCTCTAGCTCTTAAAATAGGGCAGTAATTACGAAAAGTTCCTTATCTGAACAATCGGTTGTGAGGGATATATACTATATATACGACCGATCTCATAAATTTTTTCAGGCAACAATATGTTCAATATACGAAAGTATATGGTGAAGTTTGAAGCTTCAATCTGTTAAATTGGGTAAGATATTACAAAAATCCTCTTTTTCTGAAAAATCGGTTGTATGGAGGATATATGCTATAGTGGTCCGATCCGGTCGGTTCCGACAAATGTCTAATCGGACACCCAAATACACCTGCTCACCATATTTTATCAAGATATCTCAAAAATTGAGGGACTAGTTTGCATACAAACAGACAGACGGACAGACGGACAGACGGACATGGCTAAAACAACTCAGCTCTTCAACCTGATTATTTCGGTATACTTAATGGTGGGTCTATCTATTTTCCTTTAAGGACTTACAATTTTCGGTTTCGTGACGAAATTAATATACCATTTCATTTTCATGAAAGGTATAAAAATAGGTAGGTAATCTGTGTGAGGATGCAAAGCTTCACGTTTTTTGTGGTCTGCATGTAAAAACTATGGCTACGAATCACGTATTTCAAAAATATATGACGTAAACGTAATTATTTGATGAAATTTGATGAATCTTGAAGCTTCTAGCCGTAAAAAAGGGGTCAATATGACAGTTTATATGAAGTATATAATATATATACCACCGATCTCTATGATTTTTTCAGACAACAATATATGCTATATACGAAAGCATTTTGTGAAATTTGAAGCTTCTAACTGTTAAAACGGGGCAGAAATTGCGCAAAGTTTCTTATCTGAACAATCGGTTGTATGAGATATATACTATATATATCACCGATCTCAATGATTTTTTCAGACATCAATATATGCTATACACGTAAGCAGTTGGTGAAATTTGAAGCTTCTAGCTGTTAAAATGGGGTAGAAATTGCGAAAAGTTTCTTATCTGAACAATCGGTTGTATGAGATATATACTATATATAGAACCGATCTCTATGATTTTTTCAGACAACAATTTATGCTATATACGTAAGCAATCAGTGAAATTTGAAGCTTATAGCTGTTAAAATGGGGTAGAAATTGTGAAAAGTTTTTTTTTTTTTTTTTTTTTTAATTGCGAAAAGTTTCTTATCTGAAAAATCGGTTGTATGAGATATATACTATATATACAACCGATCTCTATGATTTTTTCAGACAACAATATATGCTATATAAGTAAATATTCGGTGAAATTTGAAGCTTCTAGCTGTTAAAATGGGGCTAAAATTTGCGAAAATATATATATATATACTATATATATATACTATATATACCACCATATATATACTATATATACCACCGATCTTTTTGATTTTTTCAGACAACAATATATGCTATATAAGTAAGCATTCGCTGAAATTTGAAGCCTCTAGCTCTTAAAATAGGGCAGTAATTACGAAAAGTTCCTTATCTGAACAATCGGTTGTGGTGGATATATACTATATATACGACCGATCTCATAATACAACAATATGTTCAATATACGAAAGTATATGGTGAAGTTTGAAGCTTCAATCTGTTAAATTGGGTAAGATATTACAAAAATCCTCTTTTTCTGAAAAATCGGTTGTATGGAGGATATATGCTATAGTGGTCCGATCCGGTCGGTTCCGACAAATGTCTAATCGGACACCCAAATACACCTGCTCACCAAATTTTATCAAGATATCTCAAAAATTGAGGGACTAGTTTGCATACAAACAGACAGACGGACAGACGGACAGACGGACATGGCTAAAACAACTCAGCTCTTCAACCTGATTATTTCGGTATACTTAATGGTGGGTCTATCTATTTTCCTTTAAGGACTTACAATTTTCGGTTTCGTGACGAAATTAATATACCATTTCATTTTCATGAAAGGTATAAAAATAGGTAGGTAATCTGTGTGAGGATGCAAAGCTTCACGTTTTTTGTGGTCTGCATGTAAAGACTATGACTACGAATCACGTATTTCAAATATATATGACGTAAACGTAACTATTTGATGAAATTTGATGAATTTTGAAGCTTCTAGCCGTAAAAAAGGGGCAAAAATGAGAGTTTATATGAAGTATATAATATATATACCACCGATCTCTATGATTTTTTCAGACAACAATATATGCTATATACGTAAGCATTTTGTGAAATTTGAAGCTTCTAGCTGTTAAAACGGGGCAGAAATTGCGCAAAGTTTCTTATCTGAACAATCGGTTGTATGAGATATATACTATATATACAACCGCTCTCTATGATTTTTTCAGACAACAATATATGCTATATACTTAAGCATTTGGTGAAATTTGAAGCTTCTAGCTGTTAAAATGGGGTAGAAATTGCGAAAAGTTTCCTATCTGAACAATCGGTTGTATGAGATATATACTATATATACAACCGATCTCTATGATTTTTTCAGACAACAATATATGCTATATACGTAAGCAATCGGTGAAATTTGAAGCTTATAGCAGTTAAAATGGGGTAGAAATTGCGAAAAGTTTCTTATCTGAACAATCGGTTGTATGAGATATATACTATATATACAACCGATCTCTATGATTTTTTCAGACAACAATATATGCTATATACGTAAGCAATCGGTGAAATTTGAAGCTTATAGCTGTTAAAATGGGGTAGAAATTGCGAAAAGTTTCTTATCTGAACAATCGGTTGTATGAGATATATACTATATATACAACCGATCTCTATGATTTTTTTCAGACAACAATATATGCTATATACGTAAGTATTTGGTGAAATTTGAAGCTTCTAGCTGTTAAAATGGGGCTAAAATTTGCGAAAATATATATATATATATACTATATATATATACTATATATACCACCATATATATACTATATATATCACCGATCTTTATGATTTTTTCAGACAACAATATATGCTATATACCTAAGCATTCGTTGAAATTTGAAGCCTCTAGCTCTTAAAATGGGGCAGTAATTACGAAAAGTTCCTTATCTGAACAATCGGTTGTGGGGGATATATACTATATATACGACCGATCTCATCAATTTTTTCAGGCAACAATATGTGCAATATACGAAAGTACATGGTGAAGTTTGAAGCTTCAATCTGTTAAATTGGGTAAGATATTACAAAAATCCTCTTTTTCTGAAAAATCGGTTGTATGGAGGATATATGCTATAGTGGTCCGATCCGGTCGGTTCCGACAAACGTCTAATCGGACACCCAAATACACCCGCTCACCAAATTTTATCAAGATATCTCAAAAATTGAGGGACTAGTTTGCATACAAACTGACAGACGGACAGACGGACATGGCTAAATCAACTCAGCTCTTCAACCTGATTATTTCGGTATACTTAATGGTGGGTCTATCTATTTTCCTTTAAGGACTTACAATTTTCGGTTTCGTGACGAAATTAATATACCATTTCATTTTCATGAAAGGTATAAAAACGGGTAGATACTTTGTGTGAGGATGCAAAGTTTCAGGTTTTTTGTGGTCTGCGTGTAAAAACTATGACTACGAATCACGTATTTCAAAAATATATGACGAAAACGTAACTATTTGATGAAATTTGATGAATTTTGAAGATTCTAGCCGTAAAAAAGGGGTGAAAATGACAGTTTATATGAAGTATATAATATATATACGACCGATCTCTATGATTTTTTCAGACAACAATATATGCTATATACGTAAGCATTTTGTGAAATTTGAAGCTTCTAGCTGTTAAAATGGGGCCGAAATCGTAAAAAAATATATATATACTATATATATATACTATATATACCATCATATATATATTATATATATCACCGATCTCTATGATTTTTTGACACAACAATACATACTATATACGCAAGCAATCGGTGAAACTGTTAAAATGGGGAAGAAATTGCGCAAAGTTTCTTATCTGAACAATCGGTTGTATGGGATATATACTATATATACCACCGGTATCTATGATTTTCTCAGACAACAATATATGCTATACACGTAAGCATTTGGTAAAATTTGAACATATCTAAACGATTTTTAAGATAAATATAAAATAAAAAATAGGTAGGTAATCTGTGTGAGGATGCAAAGCTTCACGTTTTTTGTGGTCTGCATGTAAAAACTATGGCTACGAATCACGTATTTCAAAAATATATGACGTAAACGTAATTATTTGATGAAATTTGATGAATCTTGAAGCTTCTAGCCGTAAAAAGGGGTCAATATGACAGTTTATATGAAGTATATAATATATATACCACCGATCTCTATGATTTTTTCAGACATCAATATATGCTATACACGTAAGCAGTTGGTGAAATTTGAAGCTTCTAGCTGTTAAAATGGGGTAGAAATTGCGAAAAGTTTCTTATCTGAACAATCGGTTGTATGAGATATATACTATATATAGAACCGATCTCTATGATTTTTTCAGACAACAATATATGCTATATACGTAAGCAATCAGTGAAATTTGAAGCTTATAGCTGTTAAAATGGGGTAGAAATTGTGAAAAGTTTTTTTTTTTTTTTTAATTGCGAAAAGTTTCTTATCTGAAAAATCGGTTGTATGAGATATATACTATATATACAACCGATCTTTATGATTTTTTCAGACAACAATATATGCTATATAAGTAAATATTCGGTGAAATTTGAAGCTTCTAGCTGTTAAAATGGGGCTAAAATTTGCGAAAATATATATATATATACTATATATATATACTATATATACCACCATATATATACTATATATACCACTGATCTTTATGATTTTTTCAGACAACAATATATGCTATATAAGTAAGCATTCGCTGAAATTTGAAGCCTCTAGCTCTTAAAATAGGGCAGTAATTACGAAAAGTTCCTTATCTGAACAATCGGTTGTGGGGGATATATACTATATATACGACCGATCTCATAAATTTTTTCAGGCAAAAATATGTTCAATATACGAAAGTATATGGTGAAGTTTGAAGCTTCAATCTGTTAAATTGGGTAAGATATTACAAAAATCCTCTTTTTCTGAAAAATCGGTTGTATGGAGGATATATGCTATAGTGGTCCGATCCGGTCGGTTCCGACAAATGTCTAATCGGACACCCAAATACACCTGCTCACCAAATTTTATCAAGATATCTCAAAAATTGAGGGACTAGTTTGCATACAAACAGACAGACGGACAGACGGACAGACGGACATGGCTAAAACAACTCAGCTCTTCAACCTGATTATTTCGGTATACTTAATGGTGGGTCTATCTATTTTCCTTTAAGGACTTACAATTTTCGGTTTCGTGACGAAATTAATATACCATTTCATTTTCATGAAAGGTATAAAAATAGGTAGGTAATCTGTGTGAGGATGCAAAGCTTCACGTTTTTTGTGGTCTGCATGTAAAAACTATGGCTACGAATCACGTATTTCAAAAATATATGACGTAAACGTAATTATTTGATGAAATTTGATGAATCTTGAAGCTTCTAGCCGTAAAAAAGGGGTCAATATGACAGTTTATATGAAGTATATAATATATATACCACCGATCTCTATGATTTTTTCAGACAACAATATATGCTATATACGAAAGCATTTTGTGAAATTTGAAGCTTCTAACTGTTAAAACGGGGCAGAAATTGCGCAAAGTTTCTTATCTGAACAATCGGTTGTATGAGATATATACTATGTATATCACCGATCTCAATGATTTTTTCAGACATCAATATATGCTATACACGTAAGCAGTTGGTGAAATTTGAAGCTTCTAGCTGTTAAAATGGGGTAGAAATTGCGAAAAGTTTCTTATCTGAACAATCGGTTGTATGAGATATATACTATATATAGAACCGATCTCTATGATTTTTTCAGACAACAATATATGCTATATACGTAAGCAATCAGTGAAATTTGAAGCTTATAGCTGTTAAAATGGGGTAGAAATTGTGAAAAGTTTTTTTTTTTTTTTTTTTAATTGCGAAAAGTTTCTTATCTGAAAAATCGGTTGTATGAGATATATACTATATATACAACCGATCTCTATGATTTTTTCAGACAACAATATATGCTATATAAGTAAATATTCGGTGAAATTTGAAGCTTCTAGCTGTTAAAATGGGGCTAAAATTTGCGAAAATATATATATATACTATATATATATACTATATATACCACCATATATATACTATATATACCACCGATCTTTATGATTTTTTCAGACAACAATATATGCTATATAAGTAAGCATTCGCTGAAATTTGAAGCCTCTAGCTCTTAAAATAGGGCAGTAATTACGAAAAGTTCCTTATCTGAACAATCGGTTGTGGGGGATATATACTATATATACGACCGATCTCATAAATTTTTTCAGGCAACAATATGTTCAAAATACGAAAGTATATGGTGAAGTTTGAAGCTTCAATCTGTTAAATTGGGTAAGATATTACAAAAATTCTCTTTTTCTGAAAAATCGGTTGTATGGAGGATATATGCTATAGTGGTCCGATCCGGTCGGTTCCGACAAATGTCTAATCGGACACCCAAATACACCTGCTCACCAAATTTTATCAAGATATCTCAAAAATTGAGGGACTAGTTTGCATACAAACAGACACACGGACAGACGGACAGACGGACAGACGGACATGGCTAAAACAACTCAGCTCTTCAACCTGATTATTTCGGTATACTTAATGGTGGGTTTATCTATTTTCCTTTAAGGACTTACAATTTTCGGTTATGTGACGAAATTAATATACCATTTCATTTTCATGAAAGGTATAAAAATAGGTAGGTAATCTGTGTGAGGATGCAAAGCTTCACGTTTTTTGTGGTCTGCATGTAAAAACTATGGCTACGAATCACGTATTTCAAAAATATATGACGTAAACGTAATTATTTGATGAAATTTGATGAATCTTGAAGCTTCTAGCCGTAAAAAAGGGGTCAATATGACAGTTTATATGAAGTATATAATATATATACCACCGATCTCTATGATTTTTTCAGACAACAATATATGCTATATACGAAAGCATTTTGTGAAATTTGAAGCTTTTAACTGTTAAAACGGGGCAGAAATTGCGCAAAGTTTCTTATCTGAACAATCGGTTGTATGAGATATATACTATGTATATCACCGATCTCAATGATTTTTTCAGACATCAATATATGCTATACACGTAAGCAGTTGGTGAAATTTGAAGCTTCTAGCTGTTAAAATGGGGTAGAAATTGCGAAAAGTTTCCTATCTGAACAATCGGTTGTATGAGATATATACTATATATACAACCGATCTCTATGATTTTTTCAAATAACAATATATGCTATATACTTAAGCATTTGGTGAAATTTGAAGCTTCTAGCTGTTAAAATGGGGTAGAAATTGCGAAAAGTTTCCTATCTGAACAATCGGTTGTATGAGATATATACTATATATACAACCGATCTCTATGATTTTTTCAGACAACAATATATGCTATATACGTAAGCAATCGGTGAAATTTGAAGCTTATAGCTGTTAAAATGGGGTAGAAATTGCGAAAAGTTTCTTATCTGAACAATCGGTTGTATGAGATATATACTATATATACAACCGATCTCTATGATTTTTTCAGACAACAATATATGCTATATACGTAAGCAATCGGTGAAATTTGAAGCTTCTAGCTGTTAAAATGGGGCTAAAATTTGCGAAAATATATATATATATATACTATATATATATACTATATATACCACCATATATATACTATATATACCACCGATCTTTATGATTTTCTCAGACAACAATATATGCTATATACCTAAGCATTCGTTGAAATTTGAAGCCTCTAGCTCTTAAAATGGGGCAGTAATTACGAAAAGTTCCTTATCTGAACAATCGGTTGTGGGGGATATATACTATATATACGACCGATCTCATCAATTTTTTCAGGCAACAATATGTGCAATATACGAAAGTATATGGTGAAATTTGAAGCTTCAATCTGTTAAATTGGGTAAGATATTACAAAAATCCTCTTTTTCTGAAAAATCGGTTGTATGGAGGATATATGCTATAGTGGTCCGATCCGGTCGGTTCCGACAAATGTCTAATCGGACACCCAAATACACCCGCTCACCAAATTTTATCAAGATATCTCAAAAATTGAGGGACTAGTTTGCATACAAACAGACAGACGGACAGACGGACAGACGGACAGACGGACATGGCTAAATCAACTCAGCTCTTCAACCTGATTATTTCGGTATACTTAATGGTGGGTCTATCTATTTTCCTTTAAGGACTTACAATTTTCGGTTTCGTGACGAAATTAATATACCATTTCATTTTCATGAAAGGTATAATAAAAGAGCGGCATAAACGAATTGTAATAGTGGAGACCTTACAATCCGGCACTGTGGTATAAGGAAATGGAATATAATACGGATCACAAGGAACGAATAAAATGGAAAAGAAAAGGGATACGGAAACCCATCACATCTGTAGCAACACCAGAGAACGAGATAAAGCAGGGTGAGCAGAGAAATTTTTTTCCTTGTGAATAAGTAGTGCGATTAACTGATTTTAATTGTGAAACAAAGAAATATAAATGGAAATAGAAAAAGAAAGAGAAAGGCAGTTGTCTAAATTTTTTCTTTCTTCTATTCTAATTCAATAATTTTTTCAATTAAGAAAAAATTTATCATAACAATAATAATGGTAAAGTAATTATTGTTAGGCCTTGAGCTCGATTCGAACCCGTGAAAGAGGAAAATGATATTGCAATATTTAATATTTTATAGAGAAAAAGAAAAAGAAGAAGATAATAATAGTAATAGTAATAATAATAATAATAATAGTAATAATAATAAAAGAAATATCTGTAAAGAAAAGAAGAAACGAAAAAGAAGAAGGGAAATTGTTGAAAATTTGTATTATAATCTGTGTTGTCTTTGTTTTTGTTTTTTGAAGAAAAATAGAGTTAATTAAAAGGCAATCGTTGGCGAGATATATGTTTGGTGTGTTGTTCTGTAAGAAGGAAAAACAAGAAAATGGCACAAGATATAGAGGCTTGCCTTGCGGTTATCACAAGACTGTTGCAGGAAAATGCTGCACAACTTAGCACGACAGTAAGGCAGAAAATAGAAAAGGACCTCAAGTATTTACAACCCTTCGAGGGTAATACAAAGAAATTGCCATCATTTATCCAAACGGTGGATAGAATTTTACGAGATTATACAACAGAGCAGGAGGACGCATTTAGGGTGGTTTACGATCTGAAGATAGGAGGATCGGCCAAGAACTTTTTGTCCCTAAGTCCACCAGAGAAGAGGGACGATTGTAAGGCTAAACTAAAGCAACATTTTCGGTCAACGAAAGACCAGATGTCGATTATAAACGACATCACAAATTTAAGGGCAGGCTCAATTGCCGAATTGAGTCGAAAAACAGAAGATATTATCGACAATATTACCGAGCTTAGCGCTCTAAGCGAAAATGGTGGTACGTTGAAGGAGATAATTACGGGGATGCTCCTTCAACGAATTATGTTTACGCGGTTTAGGCTGTCATCCGTCCCATCTCTCTCCTTTTTTTTACGTAGCTCTATGAATGTATATATATCCCGTATCTTGCATTGTATTCGATTATTGAATTATATTTTTTATATTGAACTACCCACAAAATCAATGAATTGTATTTACCCCTAAATTCCCTATTGGGTCTCCTCATGGACGTGTGGCAGCCTCCACCGCGAAAATCCACCAAGTTCAATTCGCCGCAAGTACAGAATGGCGATATGGCATGATCGCCGACCTGTCAGAAAACCACCACCTTTTGTACCCTTGCTAAATTATTATTATTGTTGTCATCTTTTGCCAATGCAGAACAGTTTTTACTTGCTAAGAAAAAAAATATTTTTCGGAAAAATTATATATTCTAGTTTGGCACAATAGTTTTGAAAATCGGAAAATATTATTGAAAAGTTGCCTATTTTTGCTGCGCGTTTGTGCTCTCTAGCGAATCAATCCGCTTCCTTTATAGTCCTAGTTTTGCAAAGCATAGAAGTGTGCTAAAATTGTCTTTTGCCAGTTCAACAGATATCGATGTGCGAATTGTTCATTTTATGCGAATCAAAAGTTTTCCTTTGAATACAATAAATAATAACAACACATCTGTGTATCTATATGAATTTTTTATAACATTCCATGTTACGAGTGCTCGTGTTGCCTTCAGAAGAATCTGCCGCAATAAAATATTGTGAAACCAAATGAGTTGTTGTTCTTTAATTCCTCCGCACCTAATGCCTCTATTGGACCAGTGGTGAGCTAAAATAACGCCTTTCCGAAAGAATCGGTGAAAGTCACGCAGCGAGGGATAGAACGCCAAATTGTGAATGCTATAGAAGGAAACCCATCGTTCATAGAAGCGGTCACATACAGTACCAGAACAACCGTGAAAGCACCAAGGTCTTGGATATATCATCGAGCTTTGCTCCGCCGTTCACCCGTAAAACCATAGTTGGCCCACCAGCACCCTCTCAATACAAACCGGTGAGTACTTTCTCTAAATTAACTAATGGTCCTTCGTCGCCATTGACGGAACCAGCGTTTTTCAATAATATACATACATATACATATGTTCGGTATATCCCCACGAATAAATTTTGGTGGCTCCCGCCAAATACAAATTCTCCCGCCAGAATTATATTTTCCCGCCAAAAAATACATTTTATATATATATGTATATGTACATTCTCACCCCAATATACACCTGTACATAAAAGCGGTGCATTAAAAAATTTCGAGGCAAATCCCACACACACTTGAACAAAAATTAGCTCATTGCCCTTTAATACTTGAGTCCCTTGCGGTATAATTTAAATACATATCCCCCACTTCTACATTGTTAGCGACACCCAGCAAAAAATTCAGCCATATTCACATAGTTTGAAATACCCAGCAGCAAATTCTGCAGGTCATCCCAACTTGCCCAGACTACTCCCAATTGAGTCTAACTGGTCCCAGCCTACTACACTTTCGACCAATAGGAAAACTTTTCCCTTTGGTTTTCCGCATAAATAAACCCTCGGAAATCTCCAAAAATAACCAAAATAGCCAAAATAAAATTAAGCAAGTCCCTCTTCAGAATGGATAGCGTAGTCGAAAGTAAATTTATATCCGAAACGGAATCTCTTTTCGGATTACTGCGCTCGGTTTCGGTACAACCGACATCCAAGATAAAACGAGTCATCCCTAAAGATAAAAGACAAAAATATCGATGTGTTCTGGGAAAGGCTACAGAGCGCATATGGACGCTGTCCTGGAATCAGATGACAACGATCTTTCCGTCGACTTTAAGGCCTCAGCCTTCAATAAATACCGCGACTGCCTTATAGCATATGAAGACACAAAGGGCAAGAATAGGCGATCAGCTCCAGCTAAGGGTACTAAGCAATCCCGTCCACACTACAACCACCACTCCCCAAGAAAGTTCCGGGATACACCTCAAAGTACCCGCCTGTGACACCGAAGTCTTTTACGGGAGTTATGATCAATGGCCGTCCTTCCGTGGACATGTTCACGGCGGTCTATATCAACCACCCCAAACTCTCGAGCGCCAAAAACTGTACCACCTCAGGTACAAAACCCCAAGGAAAAGCCGGCCAGATAGTAAAGCAATTCCCACTTAGCGATGACAACTTTGCTCTGGCTTGGGAAGCTCTAAAAATCCCGTTACGGAAATAAAAGAGTCCTGGTCGACAATCAAATAAAAGTCCTCATGAACCTCAAGCCCATTCCGACTGAAAACAGCGAAGACATCCAGCGATTGCAATCCTCCGTTAATAACTGTCTCCAGATATTAGCAACCCAACAAGTCTCGACAGACAGTTGGGACCCCATATTAATATATCTGTAACCTCAAAACTGCCGGAAAATACAGTTGCGCTTTGGGAGCAATCTTTAAGCTCCAGAAGAGACCTACCGAACTGTCCCAAATGGATCAGTTTTCTGACTACACGCTACGAGATAGTGGAAAGGGTGGATCAATGGCGACCAGCCAAATCCCGATATAATCCACCCTCCACTAATTTCTCAAAGCCTCCCTCAAGTCAAAACAATCCCCAGTTCAGGCATTCTCAAACCCCTAACCAAAACCGCAACCCCCCGCAGAACAACAACTACTCTCAAAATCGCACAAATGCTCATGTGGCCGAGCATCAAAAAGTATACGCCTGCAGAAAGTGCAAGCAGAACTCCACACGCTACAAAGCTGCTTGCATTACAAAAAGCTGGCAATCCCTGAACGGAAAAAATTCGTGAGAGAAAGCAATCTCTGCGAAAACTGGCCCTGTCCCAAACCCACCTCGTAAAAGATTGCACAAGCACAAGAACGTGTCTGTACTGCCAAGGTCGCCACAACTCCACCCTCCACGATACAGGAATATCACACCAAACCAATGGCCCTCGAAGAGCGGCAGCCCAAGTGGCAACTAGTCAGGACGTTACCAGCCTAGATTCCAACGAGGAACTTCCAACCACCTCAAACGCTGCCCGCATCCAATCTTTGCATGCGGAAAATGATAGCAAGATCATTCTCCACACAGCGATAGTGTCCATAGAACACCGAGGGGACTGCTTCAGGCTCAGAGCCCTAGTAGATCAAGGGTCAGAGCGTAGCTTCATCTCGTCGAAAGCTCAAATCAAGCTAGGCCTCCCATATACCCACTCCCTATTTGAAATATCGGGAATGGGAGGCGGAGTAGTACAAACCTCCAACAAGCTATGCTCACTGACCCTAGTCTCAAATGACCACAAGGTAAAAATAAAGGCCCAGGCAATCGTGCTACCTCGGCTCACTAGGCAACTCCCAACACTCACGCTAAATAACGACCAAATGCGTAAATGGTCCCATCTCAAGCTAGCAGACCAGAACACTCAGAACCCCTCCCAAATTGATCTGGTATTAGGCAGTGATCTTATCCCTCAAATCATGCTAAATGGCATAGAAAAGATCTCGCCCACACTGCTAGCACAAAACACGATATTTGGCTGGATAATAAGTGGCCAAACCCCCGAAAATGTCGGATCACACTCCGCTCAAACGTGGGAAGTGACGAATGTCCAGCTGAATGAACAGCTACGGCAATTCTGGGAAATCGAAGAAATACTCAGAATGCGAGTAGAAACCCCAGAAGATAAAATGTGCGAAGACTTTTATCAAAGCACAACCACTCGCATGAATAACGGTCGATATATGGTTCGGATCCCATTTAAATCAACATTCCCGAACGATATCGACCTAGGTCAATCCCGTACTGCAGCCCTACGACAGTTCCACGGCATGGTACGTTCCCTATCAAAAAAGGGCGATCTCAAGCAGCAATACGACCAGGTACTCGAAGAATATCTGTCCCTAGGCCACATGGAGGAATGCAGTCCCAATGAAATAGAATCCCTGGGTAAATACTGCTCATTCTATCTCCCTCACCATGCAGTCGTAAGGCCAGACAAGAAGACAACAAAAGTCAGAGTTGTGTTTAACGCCTCTAAAAAGTCGGGTTCAGGTCACTCCCTCAACGATGTTTTATGTACCGGATCAACCCTCCAACCCGATCTCCGACTTATGTTGCTGAAATGGCGAACATATAAATATGTGTTTAATGGCGACGTCGAGAAAATGTACCGCCAAATTCTCTTGCACCCCGATGACCGAGACTACCAACGGATAATATTCCGAAACCCCGAACACAGTCCAATAAAGGACTCCAAATTGAAAACGGTCACCTTCGGGGTTAAATGCGCGCCTTTCCTGGCTATTCGCACTCTACACGAGCTGGCGAAAGACATAGCCGATTCCCATCCACGCGCAGCCCCAATACTAAAATCCGAGACGTATGTTGACGATATTTTATCTGGCAGTCATGATCTCCAATCAGCCGAGCAATCCCTAATAGAGACTATAGACGCTCTAAATTCAGCCGGCTTTCCCCTAAAAAAGATCACGGCAAACCATCCCAACATCCTCCAAAAAATATCGAAGACGGATCTGCTGGAAACAAACTTTCTCGAGTTCGAAAAGACTAGCACCGCCAAGACCCTGGGCATCCAGTGGAACGCCCTAACGGATACCTTCTCGTATACCGTCGACTCAAATCCGGCATCCACTGCAGCCACGAAGCGGCAAATCCTCTCCTCCATTGCGAAACTTTTCGATCCCGCAGGGTGGCTGACGCCCAAAATGATCCAAGCAAAAATCTTGATGCAAGAGCTATGGCTAGATGGGACTGGCTGGGATGAGCCAGTGAAGCCCCTCCGTCTCATCAAGTGGGCGCAGTTCGCCGAAAATCTCCCAATGATCTCGGAGATTCAAATACCACGCTGGATAAACTACAACCCCGTTAAACCAGTTGAGCTCCATGGTTTCTGCGACGCCTCGGAAAAGGCTTATTGCGCGACACTTTACGTAAGAACCACCGTTGGAACTCAAGTCTTCTCTCACCTTTTAGTCTCTAAAGGGAAAGTGGCCCCCCTAAAAACCATAAGTTTGCCACGACTAGAGTTATGCGGCGCGGTCTTGTTAGCCAAGTTAGTCGCAGTTGTCCAATCCCATCTCGGCCTCAATCAGCGAAAATTAACCATGTGGTCTGACTCCGAAATCGTTCTAGCCTGGCTTGAGAAACCACCTCATTCCTGGAAAACCTATGTCTCCAATCGAACTGCGCAGATCATCGACCTCATCGGCAATGCCACTTGGCGTCATGTACGCAGCAAGGATAATCCCGCAGATATGGGCACTAGAGGATGCAGCCCACTCGAGCTAGCTAACTCATCGCTATGGTGGAATGGCCCAGAGTGGCTTTCCCGACCCCCCGAGGACTGGCCAACACCAACGGCCAGGAATATTGTACCCCCCGAACTTCGCCGAGTCGAATCACTGCATGCAGCGGAAGAGTCAGAAGACTTCTTGGAACGGTTCTCCTCCTATCCCCGCGCCCTACGCGTAACAGCGTACATGTTGAAATTTGTAACTCGGCTTAGAAACGCTGTAGGTGGCAATCGTACCCCTAGCGAACCCGCCCTCTCTTACGCCGACGTCATGCGCGCGAAAACCCGTCTGCTGAGCTTGACTCAGTCGAGATTCTTCGCTTCCGAAAGAGCCTCTCTCGAAAATTCAAAACCAATCGGAAAGCGAAGTCCCCTACTGGCACTTGACCCCTTCGTGGATACAAACGGGATTCTCCGTGCCAACGGAAGATTAGTAAACGCCGACATGACGTACAATGAGTGTCATCCCATCATTCTCCCCGAAAAGGCTAGATTTACTACCCTTTATATAAGGTTCCTGCACGAAAGCTTCCTCCATGCGGAAGCCCGCCTCCTGCAACAAGCTATGAGGCAGGAATTCTATACCCCCCGACTCAAACCTCAGCTGAAAAAATGTATTTTCCAGTGTAAAGTCTGCACCATCCATAAGCGACAAACGCAGTCCCAAATAATGGCAGATTTACCCCCCGAACGATGCACTTTCGCGCCCCCCTTCACTACTACTGGCGTAGACTTCGCCGGCCCGTTTCAAATCAAAGCTTCGATGCTCCGATCTCCAACCCTCGTAAAAGGTTATGTGGCCGTTTTTGTTTGTTTCACCACCAAGGCGATCCACCTGGAATTGTGTTCGGATCTCACCAGTAAGGCTTTTCTCGCTGCCTTCGCCCGGTTTGTAGGGCGTCGAGGGTACCCGAAACAAATGATGAGCGACAACGGCACAACATTCATTGGTGCTAAGCGAGCTACCGAAGTAGAGTTCGTCGCCTTCCTCAACGAAGTCTCGACAGATATTGTCCAAAAGTATGCGCCACAAGGCATCGATTGGAAATTTATACTCCCCCGCGCACCCCACATGGGCGGATTATGGGAATCTGCCGTCAAAAGCTTTAAAACCCATTTTAAAAAGGTTGCCGGAACACACAGCTTCACCTTTGAAGAATTCTCAACTCTATTAATTCGTATCGAGGCCGTTCTCAATTCTCGCCCTATCTCCCCGCTTTCCCAGGACCCAGCGGATCTCACCACCCTCACACCTGGCCACTTTCTCCGAGGCGCACCCCTCCTCGCCATCCCCGAGCCGAACTATGAACACCTCTCTATGATCAACCGTTGGGACCGGTTGAAAGTTTTACATCACCAGTTCAGCAAGCGCTGGAAGAATGACTATCTCATGGAGTTACACAAGCGTTATCGATAGCAAACCACTCAGCCTCCCCCTAAAATCGGCGATCTAGTCGTCATCAAGGAAGACAACCTACCCCCTACCGAATGGCGCCTAGGACGCCTGGAAGACACCCGTCTAGGACGAGACGGCCATATCCGAGTAGTCGACGTACGCACCCAGAATGGCGTTCTCACCAGGCCGCTGATAAAATTGTGCTTCCTGCCACCACCAGAGCCCGACTCAGATCCCCATGGTTCCCTATCATCGCCCGAACCAACTACAGTCCACTAAGCTTATCTATCGACACTATTTCAGAGCCCAACTGAATCGTCCCGTGTCTCTCACAGGCAGTCCCTAACTCGACGCGTATTCTCAGGCGTAAAACTAACATACATCTATATGCTTTCTTCCGACAGATGGATCGTCAGCGCACTCCGGTTCCAACACCCCGACGCTCGCTGTCATCGCAAGTGGTTGTGCCCGTGGCCCGCTCGCAACGTAACGAGACAGTGCCGGATTATCGAAAATGCCGATTGTGCATGCGGCATCACGCAATCCTGAGGTGCCCTGTCTTCGCAACTATGCAGCCGCAACAACGTACGTTAATCGCTAGGGCACACCAGTACTGTCTCAATTGTTTGGCGCTTTCCCATCGCACCAACGAGTGCACCTCCACCGAACGCTGTCGGGTCTGCGGGCATCCTCACCATACTTTGCTACACCGGGAAACCGGAGGTCGCCAGCCGCCGTACGTCGTACCATCACAACAGGCAACTCGTTCGCAACCACGTCATCCGGAGCAGCGCCGTCCCGATCCCGCCGTTCAACATCGCACTGCGCGTCGTCGTCAACAATCTAATGGGCGTGCACCACCCACACATCCAACCCCGCGACCTAGCGTCGGAGACCATACCATCCGGTGCACGGCGACCGGCTTGCGCACATCCATGTATAAAAAAAAGGTTTGGAAAGATCCTGATCCAGGAAGCAGTACGCGCCTTGCAGGAGCTGAAACAGACATTAGGCGCTTAGTGCGCCTAAGCGGCCCAGGATGTTTACGCGGTGTAGGCTGTCATCCGTCCCATCTCTCTCCTTTTTTATACGTAGCTCTATGAATGTATATATATCCCGTATCTTGCATTGTATTCGATTATTGAATTATATTTTTTATATTGAACTACCCACAAAATCAATGAATTGTATTTACCCCTAAATTCCCTATTGGGTCTCCTCATGGACGTGTGGCAGCCTCCACCGCGAAAATCCACCAAGTTCAATTCGCCGCAAGTACAGAATGGCGATATGGCATGATCGCCGATCTGTCAGAAAACCACCACCTTTTGTACCCTTGCTAAATTATTATTATTGTTGTCATCTTTTGCCAATGCAGAACAGTTTTACTTGCTAAGAAAAAATTATTTTTCGGAAAAATTATATATATCTAGTTTGGTACAATAGTTTTGAAAATCGGAAAATATTATTGAAAAGTTGCCTATTTTTGCTGCGCGTTTGTGCTCTCTAGCGAATCAATCCGCTTCCTTTATATTCTAGTTTTGCAAAGCATAGAAGTGTGCTAAAATTGTCTTTTGCCAGTTCAACAGATATCGTGTGCGAATTGTTCATTTTATGCGAATAAAAAGTTTTCCTTTGAATACAATAAATAATAACAACACATCTGTGTATCTATATGAATTTTTTATAACATTCCATGTTACGAGTGCTCGTGTTGCCTTCAGAAGAATCTGCCGCAATAAAAATATTGTGAAACCAAATGAGTTGTTGTTCTTTAATTCCTCCGCACCTAATGCCTCTATTGGACCAGTGGTGAGCTAAAATAACGCCTTTCCGAAAGAATCGGTGAAAGTCACGCAGCGAGGGATAGAACGCCAAATTGTGAATGCTATAGAAGGAAACCCATCGTTCATAGAAGCGGTCACATACACTACCAGAACAACCGTGAAAGCACCAAGGTCTTGGATATATCATCGAGCTTTGCTCCGCCGTTCACCCGTAAAACCATAGTTGGCCCACCAGCCCTCTCAATACAAACCGTTGAGTACTTTCTCTAAATTAACTAAACTAAATAATTAAATTTTTTTTTTTTATTTAAATAATTAGCGTCAGGTTCGTTTGCTTGCGCTGTTAGAAATGTAGTAAAATGGCCGCAAATGGCGGATTTCTTATATAATTTTATTGGGTTGGATTCGTGAAATCTGAATCCAATGTACCTGACAAAGAGGCAAACACAAAATCATAAATATAATTTTCTTCCGATCTGTTTGAATAATATTTATGTATATTTTAAGCTACGCATATCTACTGTGTTTGATGCAAATGAAACAAAGATTATTCTACCTTTCAGCTCGACGTTTCGCCAGTTTTCCTTGGCATCTTCAGGAGCGTGATACTGTATTTATTTAATAAAACAAAAAACAAAAAAAGAACACAATCAGATACATATAGATTTAAAATTTAAAATATTGCAAGTAAATATTGATTGAACAAAAAATATTTTCTTACTTACAATGATGGAAATTAACGAAAAACACAACGTTCACTAAAACATTTAAACATTTAAAAACATTTGAATATAAAAAAATTTTTGAAAGTTAATAAAGTAAAAAAATTGATACCACCTACGTGCGGTAAACTTGTCATACTAAAAACTAAATTACAAACATAATAGGTACGCGGCGGCGATATTCTGTATCTTCTTTTTTGTTTATTGTGTTTCCTCTTTTTTGCAAAATTCTTAAGCTCTCTAAGGTGTTATAAGGAACTTAAGCCTTACCCCAAAATATAATAAAGTATTCTATGTGGTTGGGCCTTAAGTTGTATTTAACAGGCACGTACAGGTGGCAACGAGCATGTCAAATACAAAAAAAGCAACACAAAGAACACTAAAACTTAAATAATTAATCTAATCGTACAAACTTAAATAAGTGTAAAGCAAATAATAAAACATTTATTATACTAAAAACTTTAATAAATAAAAGAACTAAACCTAAACTAAAAATACTGTGTTTGGCAATTGGCGTTTGGTGTGGAGTGTGCAGTAGCGTGTGTACGTATGTACAACCTTTTCAACCTTTACAACCACATGGCGACCGTGAGGCTGGAGCCTCGTCAGGTAACCGTTTTTTGAAGGTGGTATATGTGGGATAGAGAAAAACGTGATGCGAAGTTATTGTGCTTGATTCTCAGCGGCTGTTTAAAAGTTTGGCCTTAAAAGCTGAAAAACATTTTCTCGTTAACTAATGTGAGAAAATACGAACAACGGCGATCATATGGCATACATATACAATATTACAAGTTATAAATTATGCAATTGATATACATAACGGGCACATACAAAAATCTACGCCACTCAAGTAACGGCATTAGATACTGTACCACCGTCAGCAGCAACTAACACCCTCAGCACCGAAGCCCAGCAGCAGCAACACCGTCGGCAGCGAAAGCTAGCAGCAACAGTAATAGCAGCCACAGCATTAACACCAGCGGAAAATAAGTATACTATAGTTACTAATATATGTATGTATTAATAAAAATTTATTTTGCCTACAAGTTTCATTACATATATGTTACTAAAAATTACAATCTCTATTAAATATCCGCATTAACTATGATACATTTTTTGATTACAACGGTGCGTCCGTTTATGTAAAATATTTTGTATTTTTTTTTTGATAACAACGTTGCGTCCAAATTCTAAACTTAATCACTAATACTTCCTCAGTTCCTCAACAATTTTTTAAATTTTCAAAACCATTTTATAAATATCAATATTTTAAACTCATTTTTACAAATTTACATTTTCTTCAAATTATGATTCATCTTACAAATTCTCATATTTGCAAGCTTCCATCATCATCTCACAAATCTTCCATTTAAAATTTCTCTTACTCCAGGTAGAATTTCTTTAATACGTTCATTTTCCAACAAAATATCACCATACAAGACTGAGTGAACTAGATAAACAGTCTGCAGGTACCCTATAAAATTGATAATTTTTTTGAAATATGCGGTGGTTCCGTTAAAAACCAATAAAAAATTTTTTTTGATACATGCGGTGGTTCCGTTAAAAACCAATTAAATTGTTTGATATAAGCGGTGGTTCCGTGAAAAACCAATTGAAATTTTTTCGAATAAAACGGTGCGTCCGTGAAAATATACGATTTTTTTTTGAACAAAGAGTGAATATAAATGGATTTTTGAACAAATTACCACATTTTGAGATTTTTACTAATTTATACTTACATAATTTTGAGCCATTTTAAATTCAATTACTTTTTACAGATTTTTCATACAAGTATACTGCAGTTTCAATTAATTCTTCCAATAAAGTGTTAAATATTTCTTTAGCGACTATCCACCTGCAAATCGGTTCCCTTTTAAAAACTTTTTTTTTCTTTCCTCAACATTTCAGCTTCAAATATAAATTCAGACATTCAAACAAGTGCTTCATTAATTTCATAGTTTGAACTGAATTCTTTGTGCTTTAACTACATATGTACCTTAGAAGTGGTAAGCAAGTGCAAAACAATTCAGACTCAGTGTCCGATTCCGATAATTCAGCCTCAAGCTACGAAAATTTAGCTTCATCAGCGACCGAAGAAGTCACAAACCAGGAAAATAGATTATATTTGTCAACAGATTTTCCAGGCTTCGAAGATTCTTCCAGTAAAAATTTAACTTCTAATTTAGCTTCAAATCTTAACGATTCAAATAGTGCAAAATTAATTACAACTTCTTCTATTTTAAAATTAGATCTTATCGATTCAAACAGTACAACCTTAGTTAACCCTTCTTCTAACGTAAACCCAGATTTTAACGATCCAATTAGTAAAAACGTGACCTCACCTTCTTCTAATCCAGCTTCAGATTTTAACGGTCAAATCATGGCAACACCTGAGGAAGAGAGAATTTTCATTAACACATGTGATAATTCTATTAGAAAAAACTACAGTGGCGATCCTCTTGCACTTGAAACTTTTATAGACAAAATTTAATTACTTGAACAATTCGATACTGCAGATTTAACTGGTACTTTTATAGCGTTCTTAAAATCAAAACTGGGGGGTAAAGCCCGTGAAGCAATACCAAGACAAGTAAACTCAGTTAATGAAATTAAAACAGCTCTACGTAGTAGTATCAAACAAGACAACTCGAAAGAGGTAGCAGGGAGAATTGCAGCGTTGCACGTTAACAATTACAATTATACAGATTTTGCCAAAAAAGTTGAAGATTTAGCTGACTCACTTGAGCGGTCTCTTATTATTGAAGGGATCACTCAAGCGAGAGCTCATGAAATGGCAGTCGAACAAACTGTTAACGTGTGTCGTTTAAACGCAAAATCAAATTTAGTCAAAACCATTTTAGCCTCAACGGCATTTACTGACCCGAAAGACGTAGTAGCGAAATTAATTGTAGAACAAAACAACGGAGTAACAGAGCGTCAGGTTTTAGCTTTTCGATCGCGTGGCAAGAATAAATTCAGAAATTCACATGGTAGTTACCGTGACTTTTACCCAAACCGCGGCTATACTGGTTATAGAAATAATAGTTCATTTTCATACAATAGCAACCATAACGGTAACAATAATCAGAGATATCGATATGATAATAGAAATAGTGACAATAGCAATACACGTTCATATTCAAATTCAAATACAAATAGCAGTAACAATAGAAGTAACAATAAAAGTAACAACTCAAGGTCATCAAACGGTAGTAGTAGAAATGCAAACGTACGGGCTTTAAACGCGAGTGCCCCTCAGGAGCGAACACTGGGGGAGGACGAACTAAGCGAGTAAGAGAACTTCGCTCACCAATAGGCATCTATTGTTTAAATTCAAATTACTCAGATTTTATAGAATTACAACTTAACGAGTCACAAAAAATTTGTTCTTTCTTAGTAGACACTCAAGCAGATATTTCATTAATAAAAATATCATGTATAGACAATAATATCTCATTAAACACAAACGACATTATTAGCATTACCGGTGTCACTTCAAATTCAGTTTCGACTTTAGGTAAAATTACCGTAAAGCTAAATTTTTCAAACTTTTCTCTTAAACATACCGTACATGCAGTAGATGAAAACTTTAATATTCCATCCGATGGCATATTAGGTAAAGATTTTCTGAAAATTAACAAATGTATTATTAATTATGAAAGAAATAGTATTTCCTTTTGGGTAGGTAATGAAACAGCCGCGATACCAATCCTACACGGAACAGAAAGCGACAGTTGTATCATTACTCCCAGATGTGAAATATTCAGACTTCTTGATTTAGGAGATTCACCCGAGCCACTTTTCGTGGACTCGCAGCAAATTGAAAAAGGTGTTTTCACAGATAGGTGCATTGATAATTACAGTAACCCAATAATTAAAGTCATTAACACCACGGATGATGTCAATTATGTGAAAAGAAAAAGTATTCAATTAACAAGACAGAAACAGAAGACAAACGTACGAAAAAACTGACTTCAATTTAAAAAAAATCAAATACCTCAACATGCTCATAGTAAATTAATTGACCTTTGCATAGATTATGCCGACATTTTCGCTCTTGACACGGACAAAATGACTTTAAACAAGCTCTACGAGCAAAATTTAAAATTGACAGACAACGGACCGGTATATGTTAAAAACTATCGATTGCCATACTCTCAACGCGAAGAAATAAATCGCCAAGTAAATAAACTGTTTGACAACGATTTGATTGAACCCAGTTAATCCAATTACAATAGTCCTTTGATTGTAATCTCAAAGAAAGATACCAATGGTCAAAAAGCTTATCGTATGATCATAGATTTTCGCGAAGTAAACAAAAAACTCATTGCTGATAAATTTCCACTAGCTAGAGTTGACGATATCTTATACAATCTTGGCAGGGCAAAGTATTTTTACACATTAGATCTTTTTTCGGGATTTCATCAAACCCCCTTGCTTCCTGACACGTGACATTACTTCTATCAGCACTGACCGAGGTGCATTTAGATGGAAAGCGCTTCCCCTCGGTTTAAATATAGCACCAAATTCATTCTCACGAATGATGACAATAGCTTTTTCGGGTATACCACCCAACGTCGGATTTTTGTACGTCGACGATATTATCGTTGTTGTTGTTGTTGTTGGTTTAGCGATAAGGTTGCTCCCCGAAGGCTTTGGGGAGTGTTATCGATGTAATGGTCCTTTGCCGGATACAGATTCGGTACGCTCCGGTACCACAGCACCATTAAGGTGCTAGCCCGACCATATCGGGAACGATTTATGTGGCCACATTAAACCTTCAGGCCATCGCCTCCATCCCCACCCCCAAGTTCCATGAGGAGCTTGTGGTCGCCAGAGCCTCGTCTGTTAGTGAAACAGGATTCGCCGCAGATAGGTGAGGTTGACAATTGGGTTTGGAGAAGCTATATATTGGGCTAGCAACCTGAAGGGTTGCGCTACACAGCCCCTTGAACCTGGTATTTTAGTCGCCTCTTACGACAGATATACCTACCGCGGGGTCAGAATATTCCCCCTAACCCGCCCGATATTATCGTCATAGGTTGTGGTTGCACATCGTATTTAAAATCTTTCAAAAGTTTTCAATACTTGTAGGTCTTTCAATCTCAAACTTAACCCAAATAAATGCAAGTTTTTACGACCAGAAGTTACATTTCTAGATCACAAATGTTCAGCCACAGGTTTGTTGCCAGACGACTCCAAAATAAACGCAGTCAAAAAGTATACAGAACCAACTGATAAAGACGCGGTACGACGATTCGTCGCATTTGCAAACTATTACAGAAGGTTTGTACCAAATTTTGCGTCTCTGGCAGCGCCTTTAAACCGATTAAGCAGAAAAAGAGTTGAATTTGTATGGGATGTAGAGTGCGAAAGAGCATTTTTATCTTTGAAAGCAGCATTACTTTCACCAAAAGTACTTCAATATCCAGATTTTACTAAACAATTCATTATTACCGTTGATTCTTCCACAAATGGATGTGGCGCTATTTTAAGTCAAGAACAGCAAGACAGTGATTTACCGATTTGTTTCGCTTCTAAAGCATTTAATAAAGCAGAACAGAAAAAACCAATTATAGAGTTGGAACTCTTAGCTATTTACTTTGCAATCAAGCAATTTCGACCATACGTTTATGGCACCCTTTTTATTGTAAAGTCAGATCATAGACCTCTAGTATACCTATTCAACATGAAAGACCTATCTTCAAAACTTTCGAGAATTAGCGGAATATAACTTTACTATAGTTTATATTAAGGGCAAATCAAACGTTGGTACTGATGCACTATCGCGCATTACAATCGAGAAGATTAAGGAATCGAACAAACAAATTTTAGCAGTACAGACAAGATCAATAACAAAACAGCAAAACGACAATAACCTTCCTAGAAAAACAGACAAAAACGACGAAAAACAACTTACTTTACATGTCTACGACAAATTTACATTTAATTTTTCAAAAAAGATTCCACGAATAAGATCTGAAATTACTTACGATAAAAATAATAAAACAACAAATTTGAGAATTTTTGCGTATATAAAACATAAAGAACTGGAGTTACTTAGTTTTGAGTTTGTTAACGAAATAATGACTTTAGAGAAATTACTTTCGAGGCTTGAATCAAAAGCCGGCAAACGCAAAATTAAGCAGATTGAATGGCCTAAAAACGAAATGACCAAATAGCAGGTAACAGTTGCTATACCAGACAAATCAGCAAAAACAATTGCTTCAGCCATTTTCGAAATATTTATTTTAACCTACGGCGTAATGAACGCCATAAAATCAGATTTAGGTACAGAATTTAAAAATGAATTATTTGAAGAATTAACTAAAATTTTAAATATTAAACATAATTTTTCAACTGCATACCAACAGTTTCGTGAACGTAATCATAGAGTTTTTAATGAATACTTACGTGCATATTTAAACAATACTTTTTATGATTGGGATATTTACTTAAAATACTTTACTTTCCTACACAATACAACAACTAGCACAGTTTTCGACAATAAATTTTCTCCCTTCGAGTTAGTATTTGGTAAAGAGGTAACTTTGCCTCATGAATTACGAAAGGAAAAAATTGACCCACTTTACAATGCCAAAAACTATGCTAAAGAGATTAAATTTATAATGCAGAAAACACATGGAATGGCAAAAGATTTAATAATAAAAAATAAAATACAATCCAAAACGGTTTATGATAGAACGGCACGACCATAAGCTATTAAAATAGGCGATATAGTTCTTGTACAAAAAGAACCACGGCACAAACATGAAAATATATACCACGGTCCTTTTGTAGTAACTAAAATTAACGACCCTAATGTTACAATTCTTGATGAAACAACAAAAAAAAGAAAAGACTGTACATAAAAATAGAATAAACAAAATAAATTAATAAATACAGAAATATTACATTCATATGTACATGCAATATATTTATAAACAGAACAAAACAAATACAAATTTAAATGTCTAACAAAAAAGATTCAAATTTATATGAATTTAGCATGTGCATCAATGCAAAATGTTAAACACAAAAAAAATATTTTCCTATATGCATTTATATATCTTAATATAAATTTAGAAATTGGAAATTCATAACTGAATTATATACAATTTAAATTTATTATACAAAAACAACATAAAGTAAAAAATATTAACGTAATTCTAGCTTTTTATTTATCTTACAACAAATATAAAATTGCTACGGATGAACCAATTTCAAAAAGGAAGGTACAACCTAATATTTTCATTCATTCGAACCAGTTAATAGAATTCAAAAGAAGAATATGGCACACGTGTTTAATTTGCCAAATTCTTCTTTGAAAAGGAAGGGTGATATAAGGAACATAAGCCTTACCCCAAAATATAATAAGGTATTCTATGTGGTTGGGCCTTAAGTTGTATTTGGCAGGCGCGTACAGGTGGCAACGCGCATGTCAAATACAACTGCGGCCCACATCACGGACATAAAAAATGATATAGACAATTATTATAGTTTTGGACAAAAAAAGCAACACGAAGAAAAGGAGACACGGACGTGTGGCAAAACTAAAACTTAAATAATTAATATAATCGTACAAACTGAAATAAGTGTAAAGCAAATAATAAAACATTTATTATACTAAAAACTTTAATAAATAAAAGAACTAAACCTAAACTAAAAATACTGTGTTTGGCAATTGGCGTTTGGTGTGGAGTGTTCAGTAGGGTGTGTACGTATGTACAACCTTTTCGGAGGTTCCAAAATGGAACCTCACAGTGTATCTCGCTTTTTCTCTCCTTTCAGTGTCTATTATTTTTATGTTTTCAAAATCAGCTGTGTGTTTATTTTCTATTGCATGCTGTGCCAAAGCTGCGCTTTGTTTTTGTTTACGTATATCGGCTTCGTGCTCAGCTACCCGCGTGCCGAGCGCCCGCTTCATGGTCCCAATGTACACCTTATTGCAGCTATCTTCTTCATTCCCTTTACATTGAATTTCGTAAACTACATTGCTACGTTGTTGGAGATCTATGGGTGTTTTGGTTTTTGAAAAGCACGTTGCCCAAGTGCAGTTTGACCTGTATGCTAGTGTAGTGTTTGTGTTTGATGTTTTTGTCAAGTCATGTGGGAAATTTTCTGTGAGCCTAGGAATGTATGTGACATTGAATTATCGCTTTGTCTGGTTATTTGCGTCTGAAGACTGTGTTTTTTGGGTTACATTTTCTATTTCCATTTGTTTCTCATTTATTAAATTTGATATAATATGGTCCGGATAATTATTTTTTTAAGCGTCAGTTTAATTTTACTAATATTTGCGTCATGAAAACTTTGATGGTTGATAGATAATATTTTGTCTATAAAGTTCTTCGCCGTATTTATTTTGTATTTAAAAGGCTGTGAAGATATAAAGTTTATGAGGCGCCCAGAAGAGGTTGGTTTCTAGTACCAATCCAATATTAGTTTGTTATTGAGCCTGTGTATACGGGTGTATAGAAAGGGGATGTTGTTGTTTTCTGCTTTTTCGATCGTAAATTTTAGTCGATGATATATATTTAACACATCTAATATTGTAATTGTGTCTTTTCTTGGGATGATGGCGAAAATATCATCTACATATTTGACTAGGAACTTTATTTGTATGTTGTGTTGTCCTTGTAATTCAATAAAAGTGTGTGAAAGCGCGTCATCCATTATTATATCGGCAATGGAAGGGAAAAGGGGTTGCCCATAGGCATTCCATATGTTTGTGTATATATATTGTTGCTATGCACGAAGTAATTGTTGTCTTTTAAGCAGAGCTTCGTGCTTAGCTACCCGCGTGCCGAGCGCGCGCTACGTGGTCCCAATGTAGACCTTATTGCAGCTATCTTCTTCATTCCCTTTACATTGAATTTCGTAAACTACACTTGAAGTGTGGATGTTGGGTAAGCTCTTATCGCTTTATAGGTATTCTTATCTCCTAGTAGTTTTTCAATTTTCGTCTTGTAGTCCGCTTTGTATACAACGACAGTTTTGTTCCCCTTGTCCGCGTTGTTGTTGTTGTTGTAGCAGTGCTTCGCCCCACCTAACAGACGCGATCGATCACAAATTGTCATCAATATCCTCTAACGGGAGTCCAAGGAAACTTGCTGTTTCAACAGGGGTGGACCATAAGGAAAGGGGTGTTAGAGGCGTTGGTTCCACATTACAATTAAAGAGATGGTTAGTGTCATGTGTCCCTTGCAAGCGGGGCATACATTTTGTATGTCGGGGTTGATTCTGGATAGGTAAGAGTTTAACCCGTTACAGTATCCAGAACGAAGTTGAGCCAGAGTGACACGCGTTTCTCTGGGGAGTATGCGTTCCGCTTCCGCAAGTTTTGGATACTTTACTTTGAGTACTGGATTCACCGGGCAATTCCCAGCATAAAGGTCCGACGCCTGTTTGTGGAGTTCACCAAGGACCTGCTTGTGTTTTTTCGCTTCATACGGCTGGGTTATCATGTGCCGTATTTCCTCAAAATGCTTACGGAGATGACTCCTTAAGCCCCTAGGCGGTGCTGGCTCATCAATCAGATGTCTGTTGGGATGCCCAGGTTTCTGGGTATTCAGCAGGAACTGTCTGGTCAGCATCTCGTTTCTTTCCCTGATGGGGAGTATTCTCGCCTCATTATGCAGATGGTGTTCTGGGGACATAAGAAGACAGCCCGCGGCAATTCTGAGGGCAGTATTTTGGCAGGCCTGTAGCTTCTTCCAGTGGGTAAATTTTAGGCTTGGCGACCATATGGGTGACGCGTAGCACGTAATCGGCTGGCTAATTGCTTTGTATGTAGTCATGAGCGTTTCTTTATCTTTTCTCCAGGTACTGCCAGCAAGGGATTTGAGGATTTTGTTACGGTTCTGAATTCTCGGAACAATTGCGGCTGCGTGCTCACCAAAATGTAGATCCTGATCAAACGTCACACCCAAGATTTTGGGGTGTGGGACAGTCGGTAGCGTAGAGCCATCGACGTGGATATTCAAAATGGTCGACATTTGGGATGTCCATGTTTTAAATTAGGTCGCGGAAGATTTATTCGGTGATTTAGTCGGTCCGCGTCTGTTACGATTATGTCATCTTTGTGAAGTTTTAGAAAAACTTTTGTTTTTTTGTGAGTCTCTAGTACAAATTTCATTGCGGAATTATGTTTAATGTTGCGCCTAAATTGAAGAAATCTGCTGCAAAATTTGTTTCTTGCTATTTTTTTCATTCTCAGTTTCTAATGTTTCAAACACTTGTTCCATTTTTGCTATTGTGTGTATAGGTGAGAAATTATTGCTGTTGTAGGGACTGTAAATTTTTTGCCTAAAGACAACAACCACTTCACATCTTCGGGAAAATCTATATTTGTAGTGTTGACAAACCATTCGTTATGTTATGTTGTTAATGTTGATTCCCAGTTTACGTATTTGCTCGTGCTTAAGTTGGTTAATCTTAGAGGATAGTGTCGCTGCTTTCTGTTCTCCTATCTTTTTGCTGAGACAGTTTTGCTTGACTATAACTGCATTAAATTCTTCCTCATTAAGAGCTTTACGTGTTTGTTGTTGAGTGTGGTATATTGTATCTTTGGTGGTTTTTATGTTCATATTTGTTTGTGTTATCTCAATGTTAAGTATTTTTAAGAAGAAATTGTGTTTGGCAGCGCCTTTAAACCGATTAAGCAGAAAAAGAGTTGAATTTGTATGGGATGTAGAGTGCGAAAGAGCATTTTTATCTTTGAAAGCAGCATTACTTTCACCAAAAGTACTTCAATATCCAGATTTTACTAAACAATTCATTATTACCGTTGATTCTTCCACAAATGGATGTGGCGCTATTTTAAGTCAAGAACAGCAAGACAGTGATTTACCGATTTGTTTCGCTTCTAAAGCATTTAATAAAGCAGAACAGAAAAAACCAATTATAGAGTTGGAACTCTTAGCTATTTACTTTGCAATCAAGCAATTTCGACCATACGTTTATGGCACCCTTTTTATTGTAACGTCAGATCATAGACCTCTAGTATACCTATTCAACATGAAAGACCTATCTTCAAAACTTTCGAGAATTAGGCTAGAATTAGCGGAATATAACTTTACTATAGTTTATATTAAGGGCAAATCAAACGTTGGTACTGATGCACTATCGCGCATTACAATCGAGAAGATTAAGGAATCGAACAAACAAATTTTAGCAGTACAGACAAGATCAATAACAAAACAGCAAAACGACAATAACCTTCCTAGGAAAACAGACAAAAACGACGAAAAACAACTTACTTTACATGTCTACGACAAATTTACATTTAATTTTTCAAAAAAGATTCCACGAATAAGATCTGAAATTACTTACGATAAAAATAATAAAACAACAAATTTGAGAATTTTTGCGTATATAAAACATAAAGAACTGGAGTTACTTAGTTTTGAGTTTGTTAACGAAATAATGACTTTAGAGAAATTACTTTCGAGGCTTGAATCAAAAGCCGGCAAACGCAAAATTAAGCAGATTGAATGGCCTAAAAACGAAATGACCAAATAGCAGGTAACAGTTGCTATACCAGACAAATCAGCAAAAACAATTGCTTCAGCCATTTTCGAAATATTTATTTTAACCTACGGCGTAATGAACGCCATAAAATCAGATTTAGGTACAGAATTTAAAAATGAATTATTTGAAGAATTAACTAAAATTTTAAATATTAAACATAATTTTTCAACTGCATACCAACAGTTTCGTGAACGTAATCATAGAGTTTTTAATGAATACTTACGTGCATATTTAAACAATACTTTTTATGATTGGGATATTTACTTAAAATACTTTACTTTCCTACACAATACAACAACTAGCACAGTTTTCGACAATAAATTTTCTCCCTTCGAGTTAGTATTTGGTAAAGAGGTAACTTTGCCTCATGAATTACGAAAGGAAAAAATTGACCCACTTTACAATGCCAAAAACTATGCTAAAGAGATTAAATTTATAATGCAGAAAACACATGGAATGGCAAAAGATTTAATAATAAAAAATAAAATACAATCCAAAACGGTTTATGATAGAACGGCACGACCATAAGCTATTAAAATAGGCGATATAGTTCTTGTACAAAAAGAACCACGGCACAAACATGAAAATATATACCACGGTCCTTTTGTAGTAACTAAAATTAACGACCCTAATGTTACAATTCTTGATGAAACAACAAAAAAAAGAAAAGACTGTACATAAAAATAGAATAAACAAAATAAATTAATAAATACAGAAATATTACATTCATATGTACATGCAATATATTTATAAACAGTCAATAAAGCAGAACAAAACAAATACAAATTTAAATGTCTAACAAAAAAGATTCAAATTTATATGAATTTAGCATGTGCATCAATGCAAAATGTTAAACACAAAAAAAATATTTTCCTATATGCATTTATATATCTTAATATAAATTTAGAAATTGGAAATTCATAACTGAATTATATACAATTTAAATTTATTATACAAAAACAACATAAAGTAAAAAATATTAACGTAATTCTAGCTTTTTATTTATCTTACAACAAATATAAAATTGCTACGGATGAACCAATTTCAAAAAGGAAGGTACACCCTAATATTTTCATTCATTCGAACCAATTAATAGAATTCAAAAGAAGAATATGGCACACGTGTTTAATTTGCCAAATTCTTCTTTGAAAAGGAAGGGTGATATAAGGAACATAAGCCTTACCCAAAAATATAATAAGTTATTCTATGTGGCTGGGCCTTAAGTTGTATTTGGCAGGCGCGTACAGATGGCAACGCGCATGTCAAATACAACTGCGGCCCACATAACGGACATAAAAAATTGTATAGATAGTTTTGGACAAAAAAAGCAACACGAAGAAAAGGAGACACGGACGTGTGGCAAAACTGAAACTTAAATAATTAATATAATCGTACAAACTGAAATAAGTGTAAAGCAAATAATAAAACATTTATTATACTAAAAACTTTAATAAATAAAAGAACTAAACCTAAACTAAAAATACTGTGTTTGGCAATTGGCGTTTGGTGTGGAGTGTGCAGTAGGGTGTGTACGTATGTACAACCTTTTCGGAGGTTCCAAAATGGAACCTCACAGTGTATCTCGCTTTTTCTCTCCTTTCAGTGTCTATTATTTTTATGTTTTCAAAATCAGCTGTGTGTTTATTTTCTATTGCATGCTGTGCCAAAGCTGTGCTTTGTTTTTGTTTACGTATATCGGCTTCGTGCTCAGCTACCCGCATGCCGAGCGCCCGCTTCATGGTCCCAATGTACACCTTATTGCAGCTATCTTCTTCATTCCCTTTACATTGAATTTCGTAAACTACATTGCTACGTTGTTGGAGATCTATGGGTGTTTTGGTTTTTGAAAAGCACGTTGCCCAAGTGCAGTTTGACCTGTATGCTAGTGTAGAGTTTGTGTTTGATGTTTTTGTCAAGTCATGTGGGAAATTTTCTGTGAGCCTAGGAATGTATGTGACATTGAAGTATCGCTTTGTCTGGTTATTTGCGTCTGAAGACTGTGTTTTTTGGGTTACATTTTCTATTTCCATTTGTTTCTCATTTATTAAATTTGATATAATATGGTCCGGATAATTATTTTTTTAAGCGTCAGTTTAATTTTACTAATATTTGCGTCATGAAAACTTTGATGGTTGATAGATAATATTTTGTCTATAAAGTTCTTCGCCGTATTTATTTTGTATTTAAAAGGCTGTGAAGATATAAAATTTATGAGGCGCCCAGAAGAGGTTGGTTTCGAGTACCAATCCAATATTAGTTTGTTATTGAGCCTGTGTATACGGGTGTATAGAAAGGGGATGTTGTTGTTTTCTGCTTTTTCGATCGTAAATTTTAGTCCATTATGATATATATTTAACACATCTAATATTGTATTTGTGTCTTTTCTTGGGATGATGGCGAAAATATTATCTACATATTTGACTAGGAACTTTATTTGTATGTTGTGTTGTCCTTGTAATTCAATAAAAGTGTGTGAAAGCGCGTCATCCATTATTATATCGGCAATGGAAGGGAAAAGGGGTTGCCCATAGGCATTCCATATGTTTGTGTATATATATTGTTGCTATGCACGAAGTAATTGTTGTCTTTTAAGCAGAGCTTCGTGCTTAGCTACCCGCGTGCCGAGCGCGCGCTACGTGGTCCCAATGTAGACCTTATTGCAGCTATCTTCTTCATTCCCTTTACATTGAATTTCGTAAACTACACTTGAAGTGTGGATGTTGGGTAAGCTCTTATCGCTTTATAGGTATTCTTATCTCCTAGTAGTTTTTCAATTTTCGTCTTGTAGTCCGCTTTATATACAACGACAGTTTTGTTCCCCTTGTCCGCGTTGTTGTTGTTGTTGTAGCAGTGCTTCGCCCCACCTAACAGACGCGATCGATCACAAATTGTCATCAATATCCTCTAACGGGAGTCCAAGGAAACTTGCTGTTTCAACAGGGGTGGACCATAAGGAAAGGGGTGTTAGAGGCGTTGGTTCCACATTACAATTAAAGAGATGGTTAGTGTCATGTGTCCCTTGCAAGCGGGGCATACATTTTGTATGTCGGGGTTGATTCTGGATAGGTAAGAGTTTAACCCGTTACAGTATCCAGAACGAAGTTGAGCCAGAGTGACACGCGTTTCTCTGGGGAGTATGCGTTCCGCTTCCGCAAGTTTTGGATACTTTACTTTGAGTACTGGATTCACCGGGCAATTCCCAGCATAAAGGTCCGACGCCTGTTTGTGGAGTTCACCAAGGACCTGCTTGTGTTTTTTCGCTTCATACGGCTGGGTTCTCATGTGCCGTATTTCCTCAAAATGCTTACGGAGATGACTCCTTAAGCCCCTAGGCGGTGCTGGCTCATCAATCAGATGTCTGTTGGGATGCCCAGGTTTCTGGGTATTCAGCAGGAACTGTTTGGTCAGCATCTCGTTTCTTTCCCTGATGGGGAGTATTCTCGCCTCATTATGCAGATGGTGTTCTGGGGACATAAGAAGACAACCCGCGGCAATTCTGAGAGCAGTATTTTGGCAGGCCTGTAGCTTCTTCCAGTGGGTAAATTTTAGGCTTGGCGACCATATGGGTGACGCGTAGCACGTAATCGGCTGGCTAATTGCTTTGTATGTAGTCATGAGCGTTTCTTTATCTTTTCTCCAGGTACTGCCAGCAAGGGAATTGAGGATTTTGTTACGGTTCTGAATTCTCGGAACAATTGCGGCTGCGTGCTCACCAAAATGTAGATCCTGATCAAACGTCACACCCAAGATTTTGGGGTGTGGGACAGTCGGTAGCGTAGAGCCATCGACGTGGATATTCAAAATGGTCGACATTTGGGATGTTCATGTTGTAAATTAGGTCGCGGAAGATTTAGTCGGTGATTTAGTCGGTCCGCGTCTGTTACGATTATGTCATCTTTGTGAAGTTTTAGAAAAACTTTTGTTTTTTTGTGAGTCTCTAGTACAAATTTCATTGCGGAATTATGTTTAATGTTGCGCCTAAATTGAAGAAATCTGCTGCAAAATTTGTTTCTTGCTATTTTTTTCATTCTCAGTTTCTAATGTTTCAAACACTTGTTCCATTTTTGCTATTGTGTGTATAGGTGAGAAATTATTGCTGTTGTAGGGACTGTAAATTTTTTGCCTAAAGACAACAACCACTTCACATCTTCGGGAAAATCTATATTTGTAGTGTTGACAAACCATTCGTTATGTTATGTTGTTAATGTTGATTCCCAGTTTACGTATTTGCTCGTGCTTAAGTTGGTTAATCTTAGAGGATAGTGTCGCTGCTTTCTGTTCTCCTATCTTTTTGCTGAGACAGTTTTGCTTGACTATAACTGCATTAAATTCTTCCTCACTAAGAGCTTTACGTGTTTGTGGTTGAGTGTGGTATATTGTATCTTTGGTGGTTTTTATGTTCATATTTGTTTGTGTTATCTCAATGTTAAGTATTTTTAAGAAGAAATTGTGTTTGGTTCTTTTCTATTTGTTGTGTTATTTTACCTGACGTTGTGTCGACTATTGTACTTATTAATGTGTTGGATAGATGTTTGGGAATAAGCGCGTACCTTTTGCATTCTAATAAAAATTTAAGAGTTTCTGTTTGTTTCGAAAGTTTAATTTTCTGTTTACTAAAATGCTTAAGATTCATACAAATATGTTCACCATATTTATATTTCATGTGCTGGTATTAGTTCTTCATGGTTGGGCTATGTTGTTCTTTATTGTTGTTGTAAATTATGATGTAATACAGATTTTTTATTACTGACAGACTTTCCGTGAATAATATATATAATTTTCTTCCGATCTGTTTGAATAATATTTATGTATGTTTTAAGCTACGCAGATCTATTGTGTTGGGTGCAAATAAAACAAAGATTATTCCACCTTTCAGCTCGACGTGTCGCCAATTTTCCTTGGCAACAAAGACCACAATCAGATACATATAGATTTGAAATTTAAAATATTGCCAGTAAATATTTATTACACAAAATGTATTTTCTTACTTACAATGATGGAAATTAACCAAAAATACAATTTTCACTAAAACATTTAAACATTTAAAAACATTTGAATATTAAAAAATTGTTGAAAACTAATAAAGTAAAAATATCGATACCGCCTACATGCGGAAAACTTGTCATACTAAAAAATAAATTACAAACATTATAGGTACGCGGCGGCTATATTGTCTGTTTCTTCTTTTTTGTTTATTGTGTTTCCCCTTTTTTGCTAATTTCTTAGGCTCTCTAAGGTGTATCGCGCTTTTTCTCTTTCAGTGTCTATTATTTGTATGTTTTCAAAATCAGCTATATGTTTATTTTCTATTGCATGCTGTGCCAAATCTGTGCTTTGTTTTTGTTTACGAATATCGGCTTCGTGCTCAGCTACCCGCGTGCCGAGCGCCTGCTTCGTGGTCCCAATGTAGATCTTGTTGCAGCTATCTTCTTCATTCCCTTTACATTGAATTTCATAAACTACGTTGCTACGCTGTTGGAGATCTATGGGTGTTTTTGTTTTTGTAAAGCACGTTGCCAAAGTGCAGTTTGATCTGTATGCTAGTGTAGTGCTTGTGTTTGATGTTTTTGTCAAGTCATGTTTGAAATTTTCTGTGAGCCTAGGAATGTATGTGACACTGAAGTATCAATTTGTCTGGTTATTTGTGTCTGAAGACTGTGTTTTTTGGGTTACATTTTCTATTTCCATTTGTTTCTCATTTATTAAATTTGATATAATATGGTCCGGATAATTATTTTTTTTAAGCGTCAATTTAATTTTACTAATATTTGCGTCATGAAAACTTTGATGGTTGATAGATAATATTTTGTCTATAAAGTTCTTCGCCGTATTTATTTTGTATTTAAAAGGCTGTGAAGATATAAAGTTTATGAGGCGCCCAGAAGAGGTTGGTTTCGAGTACCAATCCAATATTAGTTTGTTATTGAGCCTGTGTATACGGGTGCCTAGATAGGGGATGTTTTTGTTTTCTTCTTTTTCGATCGTAAATTTTAGTCCATTATGATATTTATTTAAAACATCTAATATTGTATTTGTAACTTTTCTTGGGATGATGGCGAAAATATCATCTACATATTTGACTAGGAACTTTATTTGTATGTTGTGTTGTTCTTGTAATTCAATAAAAGTGTGTGAAAGCGCGTCATCCATTATTATATCGGCAATGGTAGGGAAAAGGGGTTGCCCATAGGCATTCCATATGTTTGTGTATATATATTGTTGCTATGCACGAAGTAATTGTTGTCTTTTAAGCAGAGCTTCGTGCTCAGCTACCCGCGTGCCGAGCGCGCGCTACGTGGTTCCAATGTAGACCTTATTGCAGCTATCTTCTTAATTCCCTTTACATTGAATTTCGTAAACTACACTTGAAGTGTGGGGGTTGGGTAGGCTCTTATCGCTTTATAGGTATTCTTATCTCCTAGTAGTTTTTCAATTTTCGTCTTGTAGTCCGCTTTATATAGAACGACAGTTGTGTTCCCCTTGTCCGCGTCTGTTACGATTATGTCATCTTTGTGAAGTTTTAGAAAAACTTTTGTTTTTTTGTGAGCCTCTAGTACAAATTTCATTGCGGAATTAAGTTTAATGTTGCGCCTAAATTGAAGAACTCTGCTGCACATTTTGTTTCTTGCTATTTTTTTTTCATTCTCAGTTTCTAATGTTTCAAACACTTGTTCCATTTTTGCTATTGTGTGTATAGGTGAGAAATTATTGTTGTTATAGGGACTGTAAACTTTTTGCCTAAAGACAACAACAACTTCACATCTTCGGGAAAATCTATATTTGTAGTGTTGACAAACCATTCGCTGTTAATGTTGATTACCAGCTTACGTATTTGCTAGTGCTTAAGTTGGTTAATCTCCTATCTTTTTGCTGAGACAGTTTTGCTCGACTATAACTGCATTAAATTCTTCCTCACTAAGAGCTTTACGTGTTTGTTGTTGAGTGTGGTATATTGTATTTTTGGTGGTTTTTATGTTCATATTTGTTTGTTTTATCTCAATGTTAAGTATTTTTAAGAAGAAATTGTATTTGGTTTTTTCTATTTGTTGTATTATTTTACCTGACGTTGTGTCGACTATTGTACTTTTTAATGTGTTGGATAGATGTTTGGGAATAAGCGCGTACTTTTTGCATTCTAATAAAAATTTAAGAGTTTCTATTTGTTTCGAAAGTTTAATTTTCTGTTTACTAAAATGCTTAAGATTCATACATATATGTTCACCATATTTATATTTAATGTGCTGGTATTAGTTCTTCATGGTTGGGCTATGTTGTTCTTTATTGTTGTTGTAAATTATGATGTAATACAGAATTTTTATTACTGGCAGGCTTTCCGTGAATAATATATATAATTTTCTTCCGATCTGTTTGAATAATATTTATGTATGTTTTAAGCTACGCAGATCTATTGTGTTGGGTGCAAATAAAACAAAGATTAATCCAACTTTCAGCTCGACGTTTCGCCAATTTTCCTTGGCATCTTCAGGAGCGTGACACTGTATTTATTTAATAAAACAAAAAACAACAAAGACCACAATCAGATACATATAGATTTGAAATTTAAAATATTGCAAGTAAATATTGATTACACAAAAAGTATTTTCTTACTTACAATGATGGAAATTAACGAAAAACACAATTTTCACTAAAACATTTAAACATATAAAAACATTTGAACATTAAAAAATTGTTGAAAATTAATAAAGTAAAAATATCGATACCACCTACATGCGGTAAACTTGTCATACTAAAAAATAAATTACAAACATTATAGGTACGCGGCGGCGATATTGTCTGTTTCTTCTTTTTTGTTTATTGTGTTTCCTCTTTTTTGCTAAATTCTTAGGCCCTCTAAGGTGTATCGTGCTTTTTCTCTCCTTTCAGTCTATTATTTGTATGTTTTCAAAATCAGCTATATGTTTATTTTCTATTGCATGCTGTGCCAAATCTGTGCTCTGTTTTTGTTTACGTATATTGGCTTCGTGCTAAGCTACCCGCGTGCCGAGCGCCTGCTTCGTGGTCCCAATGTAGATCTTGTTGCAGCTATATTCTTCATTCCCTTTACATTGAATTTCGTAAACTACATTGCTACGCTGTTGGAGATCTATGGATGTTTTTGTTTTTGTAAAGCACGTTGCCAAAGTGCAGTTTGATCTGTATGCTAGTGTAGTGCTTGTGTTTGATGTTTTTGTCAAGTCATGTGTGACGTTTTCTGTGAGCCTAGGAATGTATGTGACATTGAAGTATCGCTTTGTCTGGTTATTTGTGTCTGAAGACTGTGTTTTTTGGGTTACATTTTCTATTTCCATTTGTTTCTCATTTATTAAATTTGATATAATATGGTCCGGATAATTATTTTTTTTAAGCGTCAATTTAGTTTTACTAATATTTGCGTCATGAAAACTTTGATGGTTGATAGATAATATTTTGTCTATAAAGTTCTTCGCCGTATTTATTTTGTATTTAAAAGGCTGTGAAGATATAAAGTTTATGAGGCGCCCAGAGTACCAATCCAATATTAGTTTGTTATTGAGCCTGTTTATACGGGTGTCTAGAAAGAGGATGTTGTTATTTTCTTCTTTTTCGATCGTAAATTTTAGTCGATTATGATATTTATTTAAAACATCTTTGACCTATTTGACTAGGAACTTTATTTGTATATTGTGTTGTTTTTGTAATTCAATAAAAGTATGTTTAAGCGTGTCATCCATTATTACATCGGCAATTGTTGGGGAAAGGGGGTTGCCCATAAGCATTCCATATGTTTGTGTATATATGTTGTTGTTGTGCACGAAGTAATTGTTGTCTTTTAAGCAGAACTCCAAAATATTGTGAAACTTGCTCTTAGGTAAATTCGTATTTTCCTTTATTTCATCCCATTTTTGCATTATTATTTTTGAGGCCATATTTGTTGGTATATTAGTGAATAAGAAGACGATATCAAACGACACTAACAATTCATCATTACGTATGGTTAAATTTTGCAGTCTTTCTTTTATCTCAAACGAGTTTTTAATGTTATATTCGGTGGAAGTCAACGACTTAAGAATTGTTTCTATGTATTTGGACAAATGATAACATGGAACATTGATAGACGAGACAATCGGACGTAAGGGACATTCTGGCTTATGTATTTTTGGCAGTCCATATAAACGAGGTGCTGTAGCTGATGTGCTGGTTAATTGTTGTTTATCTTTTTGGCTAATGTGCTTTCCTTTTAATAGTTCGAGTATTATATTATTGTTTTTCCTTTGAAGTGTGGATGTTGGGTAGGCTCTTATCGCTTTATAGGTATTCTTATCTCCTAGTAGTTTTCCAATTTTCGTGTTGTATTCCGCTTTATATAGAACAACAGTTTTGTTCCCCTTTTCCGCGTCTGTTACGACTATGTCATCTTTGTGAAGTTTTAGAAAAGCTTTTGTTTTTTTGTGAGTCTCTAGTACAAATTTCTCTGCGGAATTATAGCAATGCATTATAAGTTATTCTATGTGGTTGGGCCTTAAGTTGTATTTGACATGCGCGTTGCCACCTGCACTCGCCTGCGGCCCACATCACTGACATAAAAAATGTTACAGACACGAATATAATTTGGACATTGAACGCGACACAAAGTAAGTGTGGGCGAAAATAAAAGATTTAATTAAAGACCAACCAAATAAGTGCAAAATAAATTATAAGACAACATTTATTATACCACAAAGTAACTAAAAACAACTTAAATAAAGAACTGAAACTAAACTAATAACTCGTGCTTTATGTGGATTGAGTGTTGGACGTGCAAAGCGCACATCAATTTTGCAGAAGTTCCAAAAGGGAACACATGGCGACCGTGACGGTCTTTGGTGGTGGTACAGGTGAGTTGAGTGCGTGTGATCCGAAAATAATAAAATTAACTAAACAAATGTAATAAAATTACAACAAAATGCGAAATAACAAAAATCTACAAAATACAATTTCCTAATACAACAAATTATCTAAAAACTAAACACTACGGAAATAACATAAAGAACTAAATTCTACGACCTACAAAGTTTTAAAATTAAAAGGTCAAATATAACAAAAATCATTTAATTATAATATACATAATAACAGCATGCAAAAATCATTTAAGTATATATATACATAATAACGGCATGCAGAAACCCACGCCACTCAGATAACGGATCTATAAATTGTACCACCGCCAGCGGCAGGGAACACCGGCAGCGGCGAACATCAACAGCAAAGCCCAGCAGCAGCAACCACCGTCGGCAGCGAAGGCCAGCATTAACATCAGCGGCAGCCATCATCAAAGCAGCAGTGAAGGAGGGAAATAAGTATATGATATATAAGCATGTATTAATAAAATTTTTCCTATGGTTTTTCTTTACATATATGTATACAAAAAATTTACAATTTGTATTAAGTGCGGTGCGTCCACATTAAATAATATAAATTTTTTTTTGTTTTTGATTAAAACGGCGCGTCCGTTCGTATAAAATATTTTGGATTTTTTTGATAACAACGGTGCGTTCGTTTATATAAAATACTTGGATTTTTTTACTAAAACGGCAAAGTGGTGCGTTCTAAATTTAACTACTTCAATTTCCAACAATTTTTTTTTAATTTTCGAAGCATTTTATAAAGTCCAACGTTTTCAGATTTACATCTAAAAATTTTTTCTTCCAAGGTTAAATTCATTTCACAAATTTACAATTTCTTCAAATTTTTCAAGTTTTCAAAATTCTGAATTAAAAATTCATCGATTTATTTTACAAATTCACATATTTTCAAGCTTTCATTCTTCAAATTTGCAATTCATTTCACAAAACTTCTATTTAAAATTTCAAATCTCGGATTTTCCAATTTTCAAATTTTTAATTACTTCAAAAAAAAATTTGTTTATATATACGCCCATTTTCCAACAAAATATCACCATATAGGACTGAGTGAAACAGATAAAGTACCCTATAAATTTGATGAATTTTTGATATAAGTGGTGGCGAAAAACCAATTGAATTTTTTTTGATAAAATAACGGCGGTTTGTGGAAAACAAATTCAGATTTTTTATATAAAGCCGTGGTTCCGTGAAAAACCAACTAAGTTTTTTTTTATATATGCGGTGGTTCCGTGAAAAACCGATTAATATTTTTTTGAATAAAGCGGTGCGTCCGTGATTACCACATTTTGAGATTTTTACCAATTTATACTTACATACTTTGAGCCATTTTAAATTCAATAAATTTTTACAGATTTTTCATACAAGCATACTGCAGTTTCAATTAATTCTCCTAATAAATTGTTAAATATTTCTTTAGCGACTATTCACCTGTAAATAAGTTCCCTCTTACAAAATTTTTTTTTCTCTTTTTCCTCAACATTTCAGCTTCAAACATAAATTCAAACATTCAAATAAGTACTTTATTAATTTCATAGCAATTTGAACTGAATTCTTTTTGCTATTCTGGTAACTACATATGTACCTTAGAAGTGGTAAGCAAGTGCAAAAAACTTCAGATTCAGAATCCGATTCCTATTATAATTCAGCCTCAAGCTACGAAAGTTTAACTTCATCTTCGACCGAAGAAGTCACAAACAAGGAAAATGGATTATCTTTGTCAACAGATTTTCCAGGCTTCGAAGATTCTTCCAGTAAAAAATTAACCTCTAATTTAGCTTCAAATCTTAACGATTAAAATAGAGCAAAATTAACTTAAAATTTTTCTGCTTTAAAATCAGAGCTTAACGACTCAAATAGTACAAACTTAGTTACCACTTCTTCTAACGTTAACGCAGATCTTAACGATCCAATTAGTACAAACGTTGCCTCACCTTCTTCTAATTCAACTTCAGATCTTAACGATCAAATCATGGCAACACCTGAGGAAAAGAAAACTTTCTTTTACATGTGTGCAAATTCTATTAGAGAAAACTACAGCGGTGATCCTCTAGCACTTGAAACTTTTGTAGACAAAATCGAATTAATTGAAGAGTTCGCTGATGTAAATTTAACTGGTACTTTTATAGCGTTCTTAAAATCAAAACTGGAGGGTAAAGCCCGTGAAGCATTACCGACGCAGTAACGTCAGTTAACGAAATTGAAGTAGTTCTACGTAATAGGATAAAACCAGACAACTCGAAAGTAGTAGCAGGGAAAATTGCAGCGTTGCACATTAACAATAACAATTATACAGATTTTGCCAAAAAAGTTGAAGATTTAGCTGACTCACTTGAGCGGTCTCTTATTATCGAAGGGATCACTCAAGCGAAAGCTAATGAAATGGCAGTCGAACAAACGGTTAACGTGTGCCGTTTAAATGCAAAATCAAATTTAGTAAAAACCATTTTAGCCTCAACGGCATTTACTGATCCGAAAGAAATAATAGCGAAATAAATTATAGAACATAACAACGAAATAACAGAGCGTCAGGTTTTAGCTTTTCAAACGCGTGGCAACAATACATTCAGAAATTCACGTGGTAGTTACCGTGGCTTTTACCTAAACCGCGGCTATACTGATTATAGAAATAATAGTTCATTTTCATACAATAGCAACCATAACGGTAACAATAATCAGAGATATCGATATGATAATAGAAATAGATACAAAAATAGTAACAATAGCAATACACGTTCAAACTCAAATTCAAATACAAATAGCAGTAACAATAGAAGTAACAATAAAAGTAACAACTCAAGGTCATCAAACGGTAGTAGTAGAAATGCAAACGTACGCGCTTTAAACGCGAGTTCCCCTCAGGAGCGAACACTGGGGGAGAACGAACTAAGCGAGTAAGCGAACTTCCTCACCAATAGCCATCTATTGTTTAAATTTAAATTACTCAGATTTTACAGAATTACAACTTAACGAGTCACAAAAAATTTGTTCTTTCTTAGTAGACACTCAAGCAGACATTTCATTAATAAAAATATCATGTATAGACAGTAATATCTCACTAAACACAAACGACATTATTATCATTACCGGTGTCACTTCAAATTCAGTTTCGAAATTAGGTAAAATTACCGTAAAGCTAAATTTTTCAAACTTTTCTCGTAAACATATTTTACATGTAGTAGATGAAGACTTTAATATTCCACCCGATGGCATATTAGATAAAGATTTTCTGAAAATTAACAAATGCATTATTAATTATGAAAGAAATAGTATTTCCTTTTGGGTAGGTAATGAAAAAGCTGCGATACCAATCCTACACGGAACAGAAAGCGACAGTTTTATCATCCTCCCAGATGTGAAATATTGAGACTTTTTGATTTAGGAGATTCACCCGAGCCACTTTTCGTGGACTCGCAGGAAATTGAAAAAGGCGTTTTCACATATAGGTGCATTGTTAATTCCAGTAACCCAATAATTAAAGTCATTAACACCACGGATTATGTCAAGTATGTGAAAAGAAACGGTATTCGAACAGAAAAACTTTCAAATTATAATGTTTATACAATTAACAAAACAGAAACAGAAGACAAACGTACGAAAAAACTTATTTCAATTTTAAAAAATCAAATACCTCAACATGCTCCAAGTAAATTAATTGACCTTTGCATAGATTATGCCGACATTTTCGCTCTTGACACGGACAAAATGACTGTAAACAACTTCTACGAGCAAAAATTAAGATTGACAGATACCGAGCCGGTATATGTTAAAAACTATCGATCGCCATACTCTCAATGCGAAGAAATAAATCGCCAAGTAAATAAACTATTAGCCAACAATTGGATTGAACCCAGTTATTCCAATTACAATATTCCTGTGATTGTAGTCCCAAAGAAGGATACTAATGGTCAAAAAGCTTATCGTATGTGCGTAGATTTTCGCGCAGTAAACAAAAAACTCATTGCTGATAAATTTCCACTAGCTAGAGTTGCCGATATTTTAGTCTCGGTAGAGCAAAATATTTTTCTTATATTTAAGAATTCATGAGCTTAACACCGGCTTATAATAATTGAATTTCAATTATTATGTTTTCTAAGAGAAACTGGAAAGAAAGAAACATTTACTGGCATATTGCGATGGACCTATTTCGAAAACCGCCAACGTAATCATCATCAGGCAATTTTGTAATGTTTTCAAAGGTTTCACCGGGATTCAAACCGTGAATCACATGGTGAAACTGCAGTAGCCTTTAACCACTAGGCCATCCTGCTGGTATTTGTTTTCATGCTTAATTCAGTTTTTCTCATTTCTACACTAACAACACAATTGAGACATTTTGTATCTATATTGATATGTGTGCCATGTAGATTTGTTTTTGTAAAGTTCTTCTTCGTTGCGAATGAGAAGCTTTGAAAACTCGGGCTCAGTTGTACATATTTATGTATGTTTGTTTAATGGTGTGTTCAGTTTATACTTATATTTAAGAATTCATGAGCTTAACGCCGGCTTATAATAATTGAATTTCAATTATTATGTTTTCTAAGAGAAACTGAAAAGAAAGAAACATTTACTGGCATATTGCGATGGACCCATTTCGAAAACCGCCAACGTAATCATCATCAGGGGTTTGATGAAATCCCGAAAAAAGATCTAATGTGTAAAAATACTTTGCCCTGCCAAGATTGTCTAAGATATCGTCAACTCTAGCTAGTGGAAATTTATCAGCAACGAGGTTTTTGTTTACTGCGCGAAAATCTACGCACATACGATAAGCTTTTTGACCATTGGTATCTTTCTTTGACTTTACACGCAGGCGCGTGCAGGTGGCAACTCGCACGTCAAATACAACTTAAGGCCCAACCACATAGAATACCTTATAATGCATTGCTCTAATTCTTATATTTCTTATAGGCGGAACATTAAACATAATTCCGCAGAGAAATTTGTACTAGAGACTCATAAAAAAACAAAAGCTTTACTTAAACTTCACAAAGATGACATAGTCGTAACAGACGCGGACAAAAGGGACAAAACTGTCGTTCCATATAAAGCGGACTACAACACGAAAATTGGAAAACTACTAGGAGATAAGAATACCTATAAAGCGATAAGAGCCTACCCAACATCCACACTTCAAAGGAAAAACAATAATATAATACTCGAACTATTCAAAGGAAAGCACATTAGCCAAAAAGATAAACAACAATTAACCAGCACAGCAGCTACAGCACCTCGTTTATATGGACTGCCAAAAATCCATAAGCCAGAATATCCCTTACGTCCGATTGTCTCTTCTATCAATGTTCCATGTTATCATTTGTCCAAATACATAGAAACAATTCTTAAGTCGTTGACTTCCACCGAATATAACATTAAAAACTCGTTTGAGATAAAAGAAAGACTACAAAATTTAACCATACGTAATGATGAATTGTTAGTGTCGTTTGATGTCGTCTTCTTATTCACTAATATACCAACAAATATGGCCTCAAAAATAATAATGCAAAAATGGGATGAAATAAAGGAAAATACGAATTTACCTAAGAGCAAATTTCACAATATTTTGGAGTTCTGCTTAAAAGACAACAATTACTTCGTGCACAACAACAACATATATACACAAACATATGGAATGCTTATAGGCAACCCCCTTTCCCCAACCATTACCGACGTAATAATGGATGACACGCTTAAACACACTTTTATTGAATTACAAAAACAACACAATATACAAATAAAGTTCCTAGTCAAATATGTAGATGATATTTTCGCCATCATCCCAAGAAAAGATAAAAATACCATATAAGATGTTTTAAATAAATATCATAATCGACTAAAATTTACGATCGAAAAAGAAGAAAACAACAACAGCCCCTTTCTAGACACCCGTATACACAGGCTCAATAACAAACTAATATTGGATTGGTACTCGAAACCAACCTCTTCTGGGCGCCTCATAAACTTTATATCTTCACAGCCTTTTAAATACAAAATAAATACGGCGAAAAACTTTATAGACATAATATTATCTATCAGCTATCAAAGTTTTCATGACGCAAATATTAGGAAAATAAAATGGTCGCTTAAAAAGAATAATTATCCTGACCATATCATATCAAATTTAATAAATCAGGAACAAATGGAAATAGAAAATGTAACCCAAAAACACAGTCTTCAGACACAAATAACCAGACAAAGCGATACTTCAATGTCACATACATTCCTAGGCTCACAGAAAATTTCACACATGACTTGACAAAAACATCAAACACAAGCACTACACTAGCATACAGATCAAACTGCACTTTGGCAACGTGCTTTACAAAAACAAAAACACACATAGATCTCCAACAGCGTAGCAATGTAGTTTACGAAATTCAATGTAAAGGGAATGAAGAAGATAGCTGCAACAAGATCTGCATTGGGACCACGAAGCAGGCGCTCGGCACGCGGGCAGCTGAGCACGAAGCCGATATTCGTAAACAAAAACAAAGCACAGATTTGGCACAGCATGCAATAGAAAATACACATATAGCTGATTTTGAAAACATACAAATAATAGACACTGAAAGGAGAGAAAAAGCGCGATACACCTTAGAGAGCCTAAGAATTTAGCAAAAAAGGGGGAACACAATAAACAAACAAGTAAGGACGGGACTGTCTACGGCTGTGCCGAAGACTTCATACCTTTCATGAATGGGGCTGAACAATAATTTTATCCCATTCGTAATATCCAAATAATCGGCTTAATAAGATATGAAATATATAGTAAACAGATGTACATACCTAAGCAATTTTTAAGATTAATATAAACTAAACTATATTGACAAAGCTAAAAAAACTTAAGGAAAAAAATTTTATTTGAACAATTAGTTGAAAGGGAGAAAAACTAAATTGCGTTAAACCTGGCTGTGAGACAGCCATGGCTTAATCGACTAACCTCATTGTTCTGATAATTTCGATGGGTCTGTCATTCTGTAATAATGGTTAAAATTGTATTAATAACAGCCAGGAGCACATAAAAATATTCCATCATGGTCACTGTAAGGCGTTTCATAAGTTATCGCCTTTACACTGTCCGGAGATAAACTGGTCAGTAACCAATCAATAGCAGTTTGTTGCTTCGTAGTGGCAAGATTTTCCAAAAGTGAATGCAGTCCCAGCTGCTCCAATTTCCTCCCAAGTATATCGTTTGACGAATTTCGACAAATGTTAAAGTCTCCTACAAGAACAATTTTTTCTAAATTTTCATTGAAGAGCTCCTTAGTATCCTCTTCCAGCATTCTTCTAAATGAGAATGACGGATTTCGGTATACCAATGCAATAGCTATATTTGCCTTTGATATCGCCAAAAACTGATAAATTTTGCAGCTACATACTGGAATTTTCTGGAATTTACTGTAAAACTGCGAGCGAGGTCAGGCTTACAATAAATTATAATTCCGTTTCGAGGATGACTTTGTACAGTTGAGCCAACTCCATCAATCCTAGCAACTACATCAAAGCCTTCGATTTGTATATCTTCTCCTGACAAAGCCCAGGACTCTACGAAACAAAGAATATCCACTGAACAAATAAGTTGGTCTGCTCTTATTTCATCGATATTCTTTCCCAAGCTTCTTATATTTTGATAATATAAAAGAAGGCTGTCAGTTGGTCGCTCAATAGCAAACTTGAAGTGAGTAGCTAGTTTTTTTTCTGAACGAAGTACACTCAGTTGCTTTTGAACCGGTTCGTTGGCTGTAAACTGTTTTGGTGGAACGAATTTACCTATAACAAATAAGCCAGATGCACTTGTCGCACTACTGCACGCAACGTATAAAGCAGATCGACTTATTCCTCTCTTTATATGAACAGCAAGCTGCCTATAGGTTGCTCCTTGAATTTTATTGATCGTGATTGCCTCTGCTGGTACCAAAGGAAACTGTCTCCTTTCTACAGTAACTTGGTCGTTTCTTCTATACTGGAAATTACGTACCACCTTCTCAATTGGGGTCCAACTTGACTCATGAGAATGAGATTTTTTTGAGCGGCCAATCGCACCCACTTCTGACTCTGAAAACTGTATCCAAAGAGTAGTTGGCGTACGTTCGTTACTCTGATGGTCAATTTGCATTATGCGACCTGCAGCTCCATTAACCAGGACATCTGAAGTATTAATATTTACTGTAACCATGTATTTTGCAGATGCTTTTAGCTGTAATCGATAGCACATTCCTTGTGTCTCTGATATTTCAAATTCTGAACTGCTTCTAAAATGTTACGCTTACTTTGCTCCGAAATAGAGTGGGCTTTTACAGTGTCTTTTGCGATAGATGTAAACTCTTCCGTGGCAATTTCAGCCAGTCTCATACTATTATAAATTGCAACATCGGAGTTAGAGTAGAAGAGGTGAATACAGTCGTTGGGAACAGAATCTAGTCTTGTTTCCCTTGTTTTTATTAAATCAACATCAACAGAGGTCATATTCCCTTCAGACAAGTGGTTTAAGGCGATAGCAAATACTTGGTCTTCTCTTTGGCGCATAGTTTCTGTGAGCTCGAAGTAACGAAACAAATCTCAAAGAGGTGTGCCGGTAATCGCACTATATGGATCCGATTGATTTGGTGAGAAAATCCACCTATCGCCTACTGGTGAAAGTTGTTTTAAGTCACCAAACACAATAATCGGTATACCTCCGAAATACTCGCTAGTCCGAAATATTTGCTTTAGACGAGCATCCATGTATCCAAACATTTTGGCACCCACCATTGATATTTCATCCACTATTATAAGCTGAAGATCTATCAAACTTGAATATATTGCATTAACGGTATCGTTGCTTAATGGGCATAACTCAGCTGAAGACTGATTGATGGGTAAAGAGAAAACAGAATGCAATGATACTCCACCAATACCAAACGCAGCTTTTCCCGTAGGAGCACATAACAACACTTTAACTGTTTCCGGGCTACTTCCAGGTAAAGTGTTTGCTCGGGTGGACAGTGACTGATATATAGCGGAAATTAATCGGCTTTTTCCTACTCCAGCACCACCACCAACATATTCGTAAAATCGTCGCTTAATTTTCATATTATGGTGTACATGATACAAATATTCCCGCTGCTTTGCATTCAAAGACCGTACGGTCGATAACAGTTCATTTTCTTGTATGATGACAGGCAATCTTATAAGTCTAACTTCGTCTATATTTTGCTCGTCGTTCTGGAATACGTCGACATTATTTCCGATTTCCGGAACAGCTAATGCCCTGAATTCCTCATCCAAGAAAGGAGTCATACTTTCTTCGTTGGCAGCATTTTCTGGCCCTATTTGTTGATTCAAGTCCACTAGAATTGTTTCCAGTTCACGCTCAGAGAACTTGTCGTACTTTTTCTTACTCTCCTCTATCATCTCTTTATTGAGGTTATATATTGCTTCTATGTCGCCTTCAATTAAATCAGAGACTTCGTTGCGACATCGATAAAACAGCATAGCCATTTCTCGAAAATAATCGGATCGAGAAAACTCAACACTAAAACGCCTCCATCTTAATACAGGAGGATGCTTTCTCGGCCTGACAAAACCACTCCCATCATTTAATTCCAGTGGGACTACGGTTATTTCAGAAGTTTCAGCTTCTGGCTCCAACTCTTCCTTGGCCTCATTTTCTGCTGCAGTTTCCCTTCTTGTCTTCGAAAATCGGAAAGAGGCGGCAAAATCTGCAAGACATAGTTGTTCTAGCTGTCGCTGTTGGGAACATAAATATCCATTGAATCGCCTGGTAGTCTCTCTAAATCTGCTTTCGGTCTTACCATTCGGACTCTCTTCTCAGGATGAGACATGTTAATGAATATATCACCTTCACTGGCTTCTGAAAGATGGAGACCTAAAATGTTATAGGCTGCTTCTTGGGCGGACACTTCAGAGCCATTCACGAACTTATTACCAATGTGTTGTAATTTCTGCTTAACTGTATAATTTCCCTCATTTATTTCTTCCATGGCTTGCCGCAATAGCTGAGAAACCCCCCTATTCGATTTATTTATATAATTTATGATATAGCTGCAGCAGGCAAAAGCATCAAGTATAAACTGAATGTCCATATTTGCTCTATGCAAACGTAAAATATCACTGTTATATGCATTCAGCAGTCGATCAGAAAATTTCCTTCGGAGAAATATTTGAGGCTTTTTCAAGTTTGACCGAAGAGCCAATTTGTAGTTCTCGTAGGTTGTCGAAATTTCGGGGTGTACAAAATTGTTTAAGGTGTCGAATTCATTATGTAGGTTTAAAAAATTTTTAATTTTTTTAAACAAAGCCACATGCTCTTCATTTAGTTCATTTTCATCTAGGGGAAATACAATTTCAGTCCTAGGCATAGGTGGATAAGGCATGTTGAAGCGACAGACTTGCTGACCTCTTATGTCTCTTAAGCAAGCGCGACCATGTCTGTGTTTTTGATATTCGACATATTGTTGCACGTCTGGATTGTATCCATCCGTTGAAATAAAGCGATCCACAAATTCAATAATGCGTCCAACATTTATAGTTCCATCTATCTCTAATGCAGGTGCATCGCTCAACCAATACATTCCATGACAGTGATGTGAGCCTCTGTGTTGGAACTCAATTCTCCAGTAAAAATGAGTGAGCACATGTGGCTCGAAAATTTTAGATTTCAACAACTTTACCATCTGTCTGAATCGGTAATCAAAATATCTAGAACATGTGACAGGATCTGTTCTTATCAGGCGAGCTTTTTCCGAATTAGAAAGTTGTGCAGCTTCATTTTCTGAAAGATCTTTCTTGTCCACAAGTTTGGATAGAATAACCAAAAGTTCTGGCCATTTGGTCTCTGCAGCCGATAAAGTAATAAATAATGTAGGCAAACCAAACTGACGAATCATTGTTAACACCTTTTTTTTCTCTGATTCCCAGTGAGCAGGTGATGATCTAAGTCCTTTTAAAATATGATATCCTTCATCATGTTGGACTAAGTTGGTTACAAAATTTGAGTCTACCATGTTTGCAGCCGTAATAAGGCAGGCTCCGGACTTTTTTCTTAAACAAATAGAAATCGCTTCTTTAATGCGATGTAATTCGTAATATTTATACTTCCATAGCAAGTTATCAACACGCGCACAGCGTCGATCATATCTTCGTACTTCTGTCAGTTGTTCTTTTCTTGCCACAAAATATTGTTGGAAAATATAACTCCTCCGCATCATCGTCTCGTGTAATGTCGATGGGAGTTCACCCTTCACCAGGAGCTATTTCCACTCGTTCCAGTGGAAGGTTTTCAATGGGCTCGTTGTCCAACAGAGTTTCTTGTCCTCCGGGATTTATTTCATCTTCTACACTAGCCTCAATTTCAATATTGTGTAGAGAACTCTGTAATGCTCTTACGATATTCTCATCGTTTGGATCTGCTAGAAGTTGAACGATTTCGTTGTTCCTATAGTCTGCTAACCATCTTTCGGACAATTGAATATTATGGAAACGATACAGATCTGTATCCATGAGCCACTGAAGTGCTGATATTACTCTTGCTGGCCTTATAGTTTCTACTATAAAGCTATGGTTATACTCCAAACGACGTTTTAAGTGTACTTGGATCACTTGTGCATCCTCAAATCTTCGAGGAAGAGTGGTAACTGTCTGAACTACGGAAATAGGAACATTTACAACCGCTCCTCTAACAGCACATTGACGCTCGTACCCGAGAGATACTATTCTCATAAAAGGAATTCTTGGAGATATAAGCGGTTCTTCTAGGCATGTCAGATTCTTCAAAACATCAGGTATGTCTGGAAATTGGAGGCCATTAGCCAAACAAATGTTTGGAATTTTGCCTGTCATAATCTGACGATAGCACGTTGAACAAAATGTGAATTTTCCCGCTATGCTTGGAAATTCATTTTCTAAAAAAAATATTTTGTTGAGCTGGAGTTGCGGATATTTATTTGAAAGAGAAGATTTGTTCAGTTTCTTGATTTGGTGCGAAAACCATGTCCCCCACAGCATACACATACAATAGTCGGTCCTTCTTTTATATTTAACTCATATTGCTCATAGTGTGTTAAGTGCCGTGACCGAATTTGATTGTTACGCCCTTCTTCTGTTGCATCAGGCAAGAGGTTATCTCGATATGCTGATGTTCTTGAACGCTGTCTCTCGTTTCCTCTTCTTCGGTTTTCTTCATTAGACCTATGAAGCTGGACATGTTCGCGTGCGCTGTGTCTGTTACTTTCCAGGGACATTCGAGTTTGTTGTCGAGATATTCGCCTTTGCGATGCATTTATCAGTTGCTCACGACGTCTTGTGATTGGATTTGATCTTCGTTGAGTTCTCAAGAGCCTATCACAAATTTGTTCACCCTGCCTGAATTCGTGAACATTCCTTCTACACCTATGGGCATTGGTGTTTCTCGCTTGCTCTTCTTCTCTTACTATAGGATTTCGTCGTCGTGTTGCTCGGGCGACTGAATCACAAACCCGTTCCTCCCCCATGAGTTCTGGAACATTCCGTCTTAATCTATGATTTTCGGTATTACGGAATTGTTCTTCCTCTCTTACAATTGAGATTTCCCTTCGTGCTGCTCGTGCCACTGAGTCACGAACGCGTTCCGGCTCCCTCAATTCAGGAATATTTCGTCTAACCCTATGCTCCAGTGTTTCGGGCTTGTTCTTCCTCTCTTACAATTGAGGTTTCCCTTCGTGCTGCTCGTGACAATGAGTCACGAACACGTTCAGGCTCCCTGAATTCAGGAATATTTCGTCTAATCCTATGCTCCAAAGTATTTCGGGCTTGTTCTTCCTCTCTTACAATTGAGCTTTCCCTTCGTACGGCTCGTGCCACTAAGTCACGACCCGTTCCTGTTCCCTCAATTCAGGAATATTTCGTCTAACCCTATGATCCAAATATTTCGGGCTTGTTCTTCCTCTCTTACAATTGAGGTTTCCCTTCGTGCTGCTCGTGCCACTGAGTCACGAAGGCGCTCCGGCTCCCTCAATTCAGGTATATTTCGTCTAACCCTATGATCCAAAGTATTTCGGGCTTGTTCTTCCTCTCTTAGAATTGAGGTTTCCCTTCGTGCTGTTCGTGCCACTGAGTCACGAACGCGTTCCGTCTCCCTCAATACAGGAATATTCCGTCTAGCCCTATGATTTAAAGTGTTTCGGGCTTGCTCTTCCTCTCTTAGTAACGAGCTTTCCCTTCGTGCGGCTCGGCCTCTCGGTCACGAATCCGTTCCGCGTCTCTAAAGTCACCTCTCCGCGATCGTCGTCTTACATTATGTAAGCTTGCGTCATTTTCCCTTTCTCTCTCACGAAACTGGGAATTTGATGACCTTAGGCATGACATTATATTAGCGCTAATTGCTCGGTTTTGTGCTAAGTTGCTTTCGTAATGTCTGCGACTACGATTTCTAGCAACTCTGCGACGCTGCTCTTGAGATCGGGCTGACAAGCGCGGCATTGTTATTTCGTCGTTCGTAACCACGTTGAAATGTTTTATGGGCTTGGTATAAAGACTCAAATATTTTGAACGAATAAATTTAAAAAAAGTTGAAAAATATTGGAAGTGTTTTATAAAGTAAGTTTTCAAAAACTCTTAAAATATTTTATAAACAATAGTTAAAAGTCGTAAGAAACACTTGAAATAATAATTGTTCGAAACGAAAAATATTGAATTAACGAAAGCTAAATATTACTTTTGAAAAAGTACTCGAAAGTAAAGCAAATTTAAATAATAAACTAAATAACACACATTCCATAACCCGCCAATTAAAAAAAGGTTAAGCAAAGCAGGTTTTTAATAATTTATGGTTGATTTTCAAAAATAATTTGTATAATAGAAGACTATTTTATAATATATTATATATTTCAGGGGCGAAAGTTTATACAAGCACTCAGAATTATATAAAAACACACTTTAAATATTTTATGGGTGATTTTCAAAAATAATTTGTATAATAGAAGACTATTATATATATATTATATATTTCAGGGGCGAAAGTTTATACAACCACTCAGAATTATATAAAAACACACTTTAAATATTTTATGGGTGATTTTCAAAAATAATTTGTATAGTAGAAGACTATTATATATATATTAAATATTTCACGGGCGAAAGTTTATATATACACTCAGAATTATTTAAAAACACACTTTAAATATTTTATGGGTGATTTTCAAAAATAATTTGTATAGTAGAAGACTATTATATATATATTAAATATTTCACGGGCGAAAGTTTATATATGCACTCAGAATTATATAAAAACACACTTTAAATATTTTATGGGTGATTTTCAAAAATAATTTGTATAATAGAAGACTATTATATATATATTATATATTTCAGGGGCGAAAGTTTATATAAGCACTCAGAATAATATAAAAATGCACTTTAAATATTTTATGGAAGACTATTTATAGAAGACTATTATATACATATATTATATATTTCACGGGCGAAACTTTATATATGCACTCAGAATTATATAAAAACACACTTTAAATATTTTATGGATGATTTTCAAAAATAATTTGTATAATAGAAGACTATTATATATATATTATATATTTCAGGGGCGAAAGTTTATATATACACTCAGAATTTTTTAAAAACACACTTTAAATATTTTATGAGTGATTTTCAAAAATAATTTGTATAGTAGAAGACTATTATATATATATTTTATATTTCACGGGCGAAAGTTTATATAAACACTCAGAATTATTTGAAAACACACTTTAAATATTTTATGGGTGATTTTCAAAAATAATTTGTATAGTAGAAGACTATTATATATATATTAAATATTTCACGGGCTAAAGTTTATATATGCACTCAGCATTATATAAAAACGCACTTTAAATATTTTTTGGGTGATTTTCACGAGTGACAGTTTAAAAAACGACACTCAGGATTATATGATTGTTTAGGAAAAACACATCAAGAATTTAGTAACAAAAGTTTACACACACTTTAATAATTTAATGAACAAAATAAAACTGTTAATTTTTTTAAATAACACAAAAATTATGTAATTGATTGGTTTAACTCGTTAAAAAGCACATCGAATTTGATATTAATACTTTACAAATTTAAAATAACTGTTTTGAAAAAAAACACGCGTATTTCCTTTGCAAGTAAAGTAATTGTAATTTGTCTAAATATTTTATATTTTGATAACACGTACGATGTATTTGAAGCCGCAATAATTACTGAAGAAATGTTTTAAGAAGATATCTAAGAATGAAGGAGTTAGGTAGAAATAATATGCACTCTAGATATTTACTGACAATAAAAAACGTAGTAGTTTTGAAGGAAGCGTGTATATACGTAAATGTATGGTTACAACAATAGCACCACCAAAAACAGGTACGTTTCTACATAACCGCAGACGTAGCAGCAAATAAATGTCGCAAGCAGCGTTATATTTAGTTGAACATTTTACCCCTTTAAAAGCAGGTAGGAAAATTGATTTAGCTTCGAAGAAAAGCGTTTCAAATTGATAAAAATAAGTTTCAACGTATTTTACTCAAGGCCATTAGAAAGATTAAATAGAGAGGACAAACATTTTGTAGGCGTTAAAAATATGCTCTCCTTTAGTGCTGATAATTATACTATAAGCAAATTCTTTTGTATTCAAAATTGCATGTATAACACAAATTATTTTGCTTTGAAGAATCGGTTGTATGTAGCTCAATTCTTAAAATAGATCAACAACTGCGTAAATATATACGTTAACATCTCTTCAAAGTTGTAGCTACTAAAATGAAGAAATGACGAAAACATTATTATCTGAACAATGGCTTGTATTCTAAAAATATTATATATTCGACCGAGCTTGGCGATTTTTTCATACACCTTTGCACGTAATATATGTCCGTATCCGGTGAAATTTGAAGAGCTAAAATGAGGAGTACGATCCTCTTATTTGAACAATGGAACAAATGTCTAATCGGACGCCTATATACATATACCCGCTCATCAAATTTTAACAAGATATCTCAAAAATTTAGGGACTAGATTGCATACAAATAGACAAGCGGACAGACGGACATGGCTTAATAACTCAGCTCTTCATCCTGATCGTTTCGGTATACTTATTGCTGACGCTATCTATTTTCCTTTACGGACTTACAATTTTGGAATTCGTGACGAAATTAATATACAATTTCATTATCATGAAAGGTATAAAAATAGGTAGGTACTTTGTGAGAGGATGCAAAGCTTCACGTTTTTTGTGACCTGCATGTAAAAACTATGACTACGAATCACGTATTTCAAAAATACATGACGTAAACGTAACTATTTGATGAAATTTGATGAATTTTGAAGCTTCTAGCCGTAAAAAAGGGGCACAAATGACAAATTATATGGGGTATATAATATATATACCACCGATCTCTATGATTTTTTCAGACAAAAAAAGTTTCTTATCTGAACAATCGGTTATTTGAGATATATACTATATATACCACTGATCTCAACGATTTTTTCAGACAACAATATATGCTATACACGTAAGCATTTGGTGAAATTTGAAGCTTCTAGCTGTTAAAATGGGGAAGAAATTGCGCAAAGTTTCTTATCTGAACAATCGGTTGTATGAGATATATACTATATATACCACCAGTCTCTATGATTTTTTCAGACAACAATATATGCTATACACGTAAACATTTGGTGAAATTTGAACATATCTAAACGATTTTTAAGATAAATATAAAATAAACAAGTAAGGACGTGACTGTGCCGAAGACTTCATACCTTTCATGAATGGGGCTGAACAATAACTTTATCCCATTCGTAATATCCAAATAATCGGCTTAATAAGATATGAAATATATAGTAAACAGATGTACATACCTAAGCAATTTTTAAGATAAATATAAACTAAACTATAATGACAAAGCTAAAAAAACTTAAGGACAAAAATTTTATTTGAACAATTAGTTGAAAGGGAGAAAAACTAAATTGCGTTAAACCTGGCTGTGAGACAGCCATGGCTTAATCGACTAATCTCATTGTTCTGATAATTTCGATGGGTCTGTCATTCTGTAATAATGGTTAAAATTGTATTAATAACAGCCAGGAGCACATAAAAATATTCCATCATGGTCACTGTAAGGCGTTTCATAAGTTATCGCCTTTACACTGTCCGGAGATAAACTGGTCAGTAACCAATCAATAGCAGTTTGTTGCTTCGTAGTGGCAAGATTTTCCAAAAGTGAATGCAGTCCCAGCTGCTCCAATTTCCTCCCAAGTATATCGTTTGACGAATTTCGACAAATGTTAAAGTCTCCTACAAGAACAATTTTTTCTAAATTTTCATTGAAGAGCTGCTTAGTATCCTCTTCCAGCATTCTTCTAAATGTCGGCAATGAGAATGACGGATTTCGGTATACCAATGCAATAGCTATATTTGCCTTTGATATCGCCAAAAACTGATAAACTTTTGTAGCTACATACTGGAGTTTTCTGGAATTTACTGTAAAACTGCGAGCGAGGTCAGGCTTACAATAAATTATAATTCCGTTTCGAGGACGACTTTGTACAGTTGAGCCAACTCCATCAATCCTAGCAACTACATCAAAGCCTTCGAGTTGTATATCTTCTCCTGGCAAAGCCCAGGACTCTACGAAACAAAGAATATCCACGGAACAAATAAGTTGGTCTGCTCTTATTTCATCGATATTCTTTCCCAAGCTTCTTATATTTTGATAATATAAAAGAAGGCTGTCAGTTGGTCGCTCAATAGCAAACTTGAAGTGAGTAGCTAGTTTTTTTTCTGAACGAAGTACACTCAGTTGCTTTTGAACCGGTTCGTTGGCTGTAAACTGTTTTGGTGGAACGAATTTACCTATAACAAATAAGCCAGATGCACTTGTCGCTCTACTGCACGCAACGTATAAAGCAGATCGACTTATTCCTCTCTTTATATGAACAGCAAGCTGCCTATAGGTTGCTCCTTGACTTTTGTGGATCGTGATTGCCTCTGCTGGTACCAAAGGCAACTGTCTCCTTTCTACAGTAACTTGGTCGTTTCTTCTATACTGGAAAGTACGTACCACCTTCTCAATTGGGGTCCAACTTGACTCATGAGAATGAGATTTTTTTGAGCGGGCAATCGCACCCACTTCTGACCCTGAAAACTGTATCCAAAGAGTAGTTGGCGTACGTTCGTTACTCTGATGGTCAATTTGCATTAAGCGACCTGCAGCTCCATTAACCAGGCCATCTGAAGTATTAATATTTACTGTAACCATGTATTTTGCAGATGCTTTTAGTTGTAAACGATAGCACATTCCTTGTGTCTCTGATATTTTAAAATTCTGAACTGCTTCTAAAATATTACGCTTACTTTGCTCCGAAATAGAGTAGGCTTTTACAGTGTCTTTTGCGATAGATGTAAACTCTTCCGTGCCAATTTCAGCCAGTCTCATACTATTATAAATTGTAACATCTGAGTTAGAGTAGAAGAGGTGAATACAGTCGTTGGGAACAGAATCTAGTCTTGTTTCCCTTGTTTTTATTAAATCAACATCAACAGAGGTCATATTCCCTTCAGACAAGTGGTTTAAGGCGATAGCATATACTTGGTCTTCTCTTTGGCGCATAGTTTCTGTGAGCTTGAAGTAACGAAACAAACCCCAAAGTGGTGTGCCGGTAATCGCACTATATGGATCCGATTGATTTGGTGAGAAAATCCACCTATCGCCTACTGGTGAAAGTTGTTTTAAGTCACCAAACACAATAATCGGTATACCTCCGAAATACTCGCTAGTCCGAAATATTTGCTTTAGACGAGCATCCAGGTATCCAAACATTTTGGCACCCACCATTGATATTTCATCCACTATTATAAGCTGAAGATCTATCAAACTTGAATATATTGCATTAACAGTATCGTTGCTTAATGGGCATAACTCAGCTGAAGACTGATTGATGGGTAAAGAGAAAACAGAATGCAATGTTACTCCACCAATACCAAACGCAGCTTTTCCCGTTGGAGCAAATAACAACACTTTAACCGTTTCCGGGTTACTTCCAGGTAAAGTGTTTGCTCGGGTGGTCAGTGACTGATATATAGCGGAAATTAATCGGCTTTTTCCTACTCCAGCACCACCGCCAACATATTCGTAAAATCGTTGCTTAATTTTCATATTATGGTGTACATGATAAAAATATTCCCGCTGCTTTGAATTCAAAGACCGTACGGTCGATAACAGTTCATTTTCTTGTATGATGACAGGCAATCATATAAGTCTAACTTCGTCTATATTTTGCTCGTCGTTCTGGAATACGTCGACATTATTTCCGATTTCCGGAACAGCTAATGCCCTGAATTCCTCATCCAAGAAAGGAGTCATACTTTCTTCGTTGGCAGCATTTTCTGGCCCTATTTGTTGATTCAAGTCCACTAGAATTGTTTCCAGTTCACGCTCAGAGAACTTGTCGTACTTTTTCTTACTCTCCTCTATCATCTCTCTATTGAGGTTACATATTGCTTCAATGTCGACTTCAATTAAATCAGAGACTTCGCCATTTCTCGAAAATAATCGGATCGAGAAAACTCAACACTAAAACGCCTCCATCTTAATACAAGAGGATGCTTTCTCGGCCTGATAAAACCACTCCCATCATTTAATTCCAGTGGGACTACGGTTATTTCAGAAGTTTCAGCTTCTGGCTCCAACTCTTCGTTGGCCTCATTTTCTGCTGCAGTTTCCCTTCTTGTCTTCGAAAATCGGAAAGAGGCGGCAAAATCTGCAAGACATAGTTGTTCTAGCTGTTTTGGTCTCTGGATATAATGGTCCAGTTAGTTGGGAACATAAGTATCCGTTGAATCGCCTGGTAGTCTCTCTAAATCTGCTTTCGGTCTTACCTTTCGGACTCTCTTCTCAGGATGAGACGTGTTAATGAATATATCACCTTCACTGGCTTCTGAAAGATGGAGACCTAAAATGTTATAGGCTGCTTCTTGGGCGGACACTTCAGAGCCATTCACGAACTTATTACCAATGTGTTGTAATTTCTGCTTAACTGTATAATTTCCCTCATTTATTTCTTCCATGGCTTGCCGCAATAGCTGAGAAACCCCCCTATTCGATTTATTTATATAATTTATGATATAGCTGCAGCAGGTAAAGCATCAAGTATAAACTGAATGTCCATATTTGCTCTATGCAAACGTAAAATATCACTGTTATATGCATTCAGCAGTCGATCAGAAAATTTCCTTCGGAGAAATATTTGAGGCTTTTTCAAGTTTGACCGAAGAGCCAATTTGTAGTTCTCGTAGGTTGTCGAAATTTCGGGATGTACTAAAAACTCCTCAAAATTGTTTAAGGTGGCGGCTTCATTATGTAGGTTTAAAAATTTTTTTAATTTTTATAAACAAAGCCACATGCTCTTCATTTAGTTCATTTTCATCTAGAGGAAATATAATTTCAGTCCTAGGCATAGGTGGATAAGGCATGTTGAAGCGACAGACTTGCTGACCTCTTATGTCTCTTAAGCAAGCGCGACCATGTCTGTGTTTTTGATATTCGACATATTGTTGCACGTCTGGATTGTATCCATCCGTTGAAATAAAGCGATCCACAAATTCAATAATGCGTCCAACATTTATAGTTCCATCTATCTCTAATGCAGGTGCATCGCTCAACCAATACATTCCATGACAGTGATGTGAGCCTCTGTGTTGGAACTCAATTCTCCAGTAAAAATGAGTGAGCACATGTGGCTCGAAAATTTTAGATTTCAACAACTTTACCATCTGTCTGAATCGGTAATCAAAATATCTAGAACATGTGACAGGATCTGTTCTTATCAGGCGAGCTTTTTCCGAATTAGAAAGTTGTGCAGCTTCATCTTCTGAAAGATCTTTCTTGTCCACAAGTTTGGATAGAATAACCAAAAGTTCTGGCCATTTGGTCTCTGCAGCCGATAAAGTAATAAATAATGTAGGCAAACCAAACTGACGAATCATTGTTAACACCTTTTTTTTCTCTGATTCCCAGTGAGCAGGTGATGATCTAAGTCCTTTTAAAATATGATATCCTTCATCATGTTGGACTAAGTTGATTACAAAATTTAAGTCTACCATCGCGGGTTCGAATCGAGCTCAAGGCCTAACAATAATTTTTTATCATTATTATTGTTATGATAAATTTTTTCTTAATTGAAAAAATTTTTAAATTAGAAAAGAAGAAAGAAAAAATTTTAGACAACTGCCAAAGCTCGTTGTATAGATCCATTTCGGGAACTGCTAAATTCCTTCATCGGCAACGTTTAGGCGCCGCTGCTATAACCATTCAGCTATCACAGCGGTTTTTTGTTTGTCTTCATTAATCCTACTTCTATTCTGTTTCGTGCCAATTGATATTCACAACACTGCGACATCTTTTGCAGAATGGCTGTGAAAATTGGACTTGTTTGTTGGCAATGCCGCCATAGTGTCATAATTTATTGACACTTTTTTTCCCCGTGCTCTGGGATGTATTAACAATTTTTGTTGTTATATCGGCCTACTGATTTTAAGATCGCGGGTTCGAATCGAGCTCAAGGCCTAACAATAATTTTTTATCATTATTATTGTTATGATAAATTTTTTCTTAATTGAAAAAATTTTTAAATTAGAATAGAAGAAAGAAAAAATTTTAGACAACTGCCAAAGCTCGTTGTATAGATCCATTTCGGGAACTGCTAAATTCCTTCATCGGCAACGTTTAGGCGCCGCTGCTATAACCATTCAGCTATCACAGCGGTTTTTTGTTTGTCTTCATTAATCCTACTTCTATTCTGTTTCGTGCCAATTGATATTCACAACACTGCGACATCTGTTGCAGAATGGCTGTGAAAATTGGACTTGTTTGTTGGCAATGCCGCCATAGTGTCATAATTTATTGACACTTTTTTTCCCCGTGCTCTGGGATGTATTAACAATTTTTGTTGTTATATCGGCCTACTGATTTTAAGATCGCGGGTTCGAATCGAGCTCAAGGCCTAACAATAATTTTTTATCATTATTATTGTTATGATAAATTTTTTCTTAATTGAAAAAATTTTTAAATTAGAATAGAAGAAAGAAAAAATTTTAGACAACTGCCAAAGCTCGTTGTATAGATCCATTTCGGGAACTGCTAAATTCCTTCATCGGCAACGTTTAGGCGCCGCTGCTATAACCATTCAGCTATCACAGCGGTTTTTTGTTTGTCTTCATTAATCCTACTTCTATTCTGTTTCGTGCCAATTGATATTCACAACACTGCGACATCTGTTGCAGAATGGCTGTGAAAATTGGACTTGTTTGTTGGCAATGCCGCCATAGTGTCATAATTTATTGACACTTTTTTTCCCCGTGCTCTGGGATGTATTAACAATTTTTGTTGTTATATCGGCCTACTGATTTTAAGATCGCGGGTTCGAATCGAGCTCAAGGCCTAACAATAATTTTTTATCATTATTATTGTTATGATAAATTTTTTCTTAATTGAAAAAATTTTTAAATTAGAATAGAAGAAAGAAAAAATTTTAGACAACTGCCAAAGCTCGTTGTATAGATCCATTTCGGGAACTGCTAAATTCCTTCATCGGCAACGTTTAGGCGCCGCTGCTATAACCATTCAGCTATCACAGCGGTTTTTTGTTTGTCTTCATTAATCCTACTTCTATTCTGTTTCGTGCCAATTGATATTCACAACACTGCGACATCTGTTGCAGAATGGCTGTGAAAATTGGACTTGTTTGTTGGCAATGCCGCCATAGTGTCATAATTTATTGACACTTTTTTTCCCCGTGCTCTGGGATGTATTAACAATTTTTGTTGTTATATCGGCCTACTGATTTTAAGATCGCGGGTTCGAATCGAGCTCAAGGCCTAACAATAATTTTTTATCATTATTATTGTTATGATAAATTTTTTCTTAATTATTAATAAAAAATTATTGTTAGGCCTTGAGCTCGATTCGAACCCGCGATCTTAAAATCAGTAGGCCGATATAACAACAAAAATTGTTAATACATCCCAGAGCACGGGGAAAAAAAGTGTCAATAAATTATGACACTATGGCGGCATTGCCAACAAACAAGTCCAATTTTCACAGCCATTCTGCAACAGATGTCGCAGTGTTGTGAATATCAATTGGCACGAAACAGAATTGAAGTAGGATTAATGAAGACAAACAAAAAACCGCTGTGATAGCTGAATGGTTATAGCAGCGGCGCCTAAACGTTGCCGATGAAGGAATTTAGCAGTTCCCGAAATGGATCTATACAACGAGCTTTGGCAGTTGTCTAAAATTTTTTCTTTCTTCTATTCTAATTTAAAAATTTTTTCAATTAAGAAAAAATTTATCATAACAATAATAATGATAAAAAAATATTGTTAGGCCTTGAGCTCGATTCGAACCCGCGATCTTAAAATCAGTAGGCCGATATAACAACAAAAATTGTTAATACATCCCAGAGCACGGGGAAAAAAAGTGTCAATAAATTATGACACTATGGCGGCATTGCCAACAAACAAGTCCAATTTTCACAGCCATTCTGCAACAGATGTCGCAGTGTTGTGAATATCAATTGGCACGAAACAGAATAGAAGTAGGATTAATGAAGACAAACAAAAAACCGCTGTGATAGCTGAATGGTTATAGCAGCGGCGCCTAAACGTTGCCGATGAAGGAATTTAGCAGTTCCCGAAATGGATCTATACAACGAGCTTTGGCAGTTGTCTAAAATTTTTTCTTTCTTCTATTCTAATTTAAAAATTTTTTCAATTAAGAAAAAATTTATCATAACAATAATAATGATAAAAAATTATTGTTAGGCCTTGAGCTCGATTCGAACCCGCGATCTTAAAATCAGTAGGCCGATATAACAACAAAAATTGTTAATACATCCCAGAGCACGGGGAAAAAAAGTGTCAATAAATTATGACACTATGGCGGCATTGCCAACAAACAAGTCCAATTTTCACAGCCATTCTGCAACAGATGTCGCAGTGTTGTGAATATCAATTGGCACGAAACAGAATAGAAGTAGGATTAATGAAGACAAACAAAAAACCGCTGTGATAGCTGAATGGTTATAGCAGCGGCGCCTAAACGTTGCCGATGAAGGAATTTAGCAGTTCCCGAAATGGATCTATACAACGAGCTTTGGCAGTTGTCTAAAATTTTTTCTTTCTTCTATTCTAATTTAAAAATTTTTTCAATTAAGAAAAAATTTATCATAACAATAATAATGATAAAAAATTATTGTTAGGCCTTGAGCTCGATTCGAACCCGCGATCTTAAAATCAGTAGGCCGATATAACAACAAAAATTGAGTCTACCATGTTTGCAGCCGTAATAAGGCAGGCTCCGGACTTTTTTCTTAAACAAATAGAAATCGCTTCTTTAATGCGATGTAATTCGTAATATTTATACTTCCATAGCAAGTTATCAACACGCGCACAGCGTCGATCATATCTTCGTACTTCTGATCACGCTATTTTGCTATATGTTAGATCAGTTGTTCTTTTCTTGCCACAAAATATTGTTGGAAAATATAACTCCTCCGCATCATCGTCTCGTGTAATGTCGATGGGAGTTCGCCCTTAACCAGGAGCTATTTCCACTCGTTTCAGTGGAAGGTTTTCAATGGGCTCGTTGTCCAAAAGAGTTTCTTGTCCTCCGGGATTTATTTCATCTTCTACACTAGCCTCAATTTCAATATTGTGTAGAGAACTCTGTAATGCTCTTACGATATTCTCATCGTTTGGATCTGCTAGAAATTGAACGGTTTCGTTGTTCCTATAGTCTGCTAACCATCTTTCGGACAATTGAATATTATGGAAACGATACAGATCTGTATCCATGAGCCACTGAAGTGCTGCTATTACTCTTGCTGGCCTTATAGTTTCTACTATAAAGCTATGGTTATACTCCAAACGACGTTTTAAGTGTACTTGGATCACTTGTGCATCCTCAAATCTTCGAGGAAGAGTGGTAACTGTCTGAACTACGGAAATAGGAACATTTACAACCGCTCCTCTAACAGCACATTGACGCTCGTACCCGAGAGATACTATTCTCATAAAAGGAATTCTTGGAGATATAAGCCGTTTTTCTAGGCATGTCAGATTCTTCAAAACATCAGGTATGTCTGGAAATTGGAGGCCATTAGCCAAACAAATGTTTGGAATTTTGCCTGTCATAACCTGACGATAGCACGTTGAACAAAATGTGAATTTTCCCGCTATGCTTGGAAATTCATTTTCTAAAAAAAATATTTTGTTGAGCTGGAGTTGTGGATATTTATTTGAAAGAGAAGATTTGTTCAGTTTCTTGATTTGGTGCGAAAACCATGTCCCCCCACAGCATACACATACAATAGTCGGTCCTTCTTTTATATTTAACTCATATTGCTCATAGTGTGTTAAGTGCCGTGACCGAACTTGATTGTTACGCCCTTCTTCTGTTGCATCAGGCAAGAGGTTATCTCGATATGCTGATGTTCTTGAACGCTGTCTCTCGTTTCCTCTTCTTCGGTTTTCTTCATTAGACCTATGAAGCTGGACATGTTCGCGTGCGCTGTGTCTGTTACTTTCCAGGGACATTCGAGTTTGTTGTCGCTTTTGCGATGTATTTATCAGTTGCTCACGACGTCTTGTGATTGGATTTGGTCTTCGTTGAGTTCTCGAGAGCCTATCACGAATTTGTTCACCCTGCCTCAATTCGTGAACATTCTTTCTACACCTATGGGCATTGGTGTTTCTCGTTTGCTCTTCTTCTCTTACTATAGGATTTCGTCGTCGTGTTGCTCGGGTGACTGAATCACGAACCCGTTCCTCCCCCCTGAGTTCTGGAACATTCCGTCTTAATCTATGATCTTCGGTATTACGGAATTGTTCTTCCTCTCTTACAATTGAGATTTCCCTTCGTGCTGCTCGTGCCACTGAGTCACGAACGCGTTCCGGCTCCCTCAATGCAGGAATATTTCGTCTAACCCTATGCTCCAAAGTGTTTCGGGCTTGTTCTTCCTCTCTTACAATTGAGGTTTCCCTTCGTGCTGCTCGTGACAATGAGTCACGAACACGTTCAGGCTCCCTGAATTCAGGAATATTTCGTCTAACCCTATGCTCCAAAGTATTTCGGGCTTGTTCTTCCTCTCTTACAATTGAGCTTTCCCTTCGTACGGCTCGTGCCACTAAGTCACGAACCCGTTCCTGTTCCCTCAATTCAGGAATATTTCGTCTAACCCTATGATCCCAAGTATTTCGGGCTTGTTCTTCCTCTCTTAAAATTGAGGTTTCCCTTCGTGCTGCTCGTGCCACTGAGTCACGAACGCGCTCCAGCTCCCCCAATTCAGGTATATTTCGTCTAACCCTATGATCCAAAGTATTTCGGGCTTGTTCTTCCTCTCTTACAAATGAAGTTTCCCTTCGCGCTGCTCGTGCCACTGAGTCACGAACGCGCTCCGGCTCCCTCAATTCAGGTATATTTCGTCTAACCCTATGATCCAAAGTATTTCGGGCTTGTTCTTCTTCTCTTACAATTGAGGTTTCCCTTCGTGCTGCTCGTGCCACTGAGTCACGAACGCGCTCCAGCTCCCTCAATTCAGGTATATTTCGTCTAACCCTATGATCCAAAGTGTTTCGGGCTTGTTCTTCCTCTCTTACAATTGAGGTTTCCCTTCGTGCTGCTCGTGCCACTGAGTCACGAACGCGTTCCGGCTCCCTCAATACAGGAATATTCCGTCTAGCCCTATGATTTAAAGTGTTTCGGGCTTGCTCTTCCTCTCTTAGTAACGAGCTTTCCCTTCGTGCGGCTCGGGCCTCTCGGTCACGAATCCATTCCGCGTCTCTAAAGTCACGTCTCCGCTATCGTCGTCTTACATTATGTAAGCTTGCGTCATTTTCCCTTTCTCTCTCACGAAACTGGGAATTTGATGACCTTAGGCATGACATTAAATTAGCGCTAATTGCTCGGTTTTGTGCTAAGTTGCTTTCGTAATGTCTGCGACTACGATTTCTAGCAACTCTGCGACGCTGCTCTTGATATCGGGCTGACAACCGCGGCATTGTTATTTCGTCGTTCGTAACCACGTTAAAATGTTTTATGGGCTCGGTATAAACACTCAAATATTTTGAACGAATAAATTTAAAAAAAAAAGTTGAAAAATATTGGAAGTGTTTAATAAAGTAAGTTTTCAAAAACTCTTAAAATATTTTATAAACAATAGTTAAAAGTCGTAAGAAACACTTGAAATAATAATTGTTCGAAACGAAAAATATTGAATTAACGAAAGCTAACAATTACTTTTGAAAAAGTACTCGAAAAGTTAAGCAAATTTAAATAATAAACTAAATAACACACATTCCATAACCCGCCAATTAAAAAAAGGATAAGCAAAACAGGTTTTTAATAATTTATGGTTGATTTTCAAAAAAAATTTGTATAATAGAAGACTATTTTATAATATATTATATATTTCAGGGGCGAAAGTTTATACAAGCACTCAGAATTATATAAAAACACACTTTAAATATTTTATGGGTGATTTTCAAAAATAATTTGTGTAATAGAAGACTATTATATATATATATATATATATTATATATTTCAGGGGCGAAAGTTTATATAAGCACTCAGAATAATATAAGAATGCACTTTAAATATTTTATGGGTGCTTTCCAAAAATAATTTGTATAATAGAAGACTATTATATATATATATATTATATATTTCACGGGCAAAAGTTTATATATGCACTCAGAATTATATAAAAACACACTTTAAATATTTTATGGGTGATTTTCAAAATTAATTTGTATAATAGAAGACTATTATATATATATATTATATATTTCAGGGGCGAAAGTTTATATAAGCACTCAGAATAATATAAAAATGCACTTTAAATATTTTATGGGTGCTTTCCAAAAATAATTTGTATAATAGAAGACTATTATATATATATATTATATATTTCATGAGCGAAAGTTTATATATGCACTCAGAATTATATAAAAACACACTTTAAATATTTTATGGGTGATTTTCAAAAATAATTTGTATTATCGAAGACTATTATATATATATATTATATATTTCAGGGGCGAAAGTTTATATAAACACTCAGAATTATATAAAAACACACTTTAAATATTTTATGGGTGCTTTCCAAAAAATAATTTGTATAATAGAAAACTATTATATATATATATATTATATACCTCACGGGCGAAAGTTTATATATGCACTCAGAATTATATAAAAACACACTTTAAATATTTTATGGGTGATTTTCAAAAATAATTTGTATAATAGAAGACTATTATATATATATTATATATTTCAGGGGCGAAAGTTTATATAAGCACTCAGAATAATATAAAAATGCACTTTAAATATTTTATGGGTGCTTTCCAAAAATAATTTGTATAATAGAAGACTATTATATATATATACATATTATATATTTCACGGGCGAAAGTTTATATATGCACTCAGAATTATATAAAAACACACTTTAAATATTTTATGGATGATTTTCAAAAATAATTTGTATAATAGAAGACTATTATATATATATTATATATTTCATGGGCGAAAGTATATATAAACACTCAGAATTATATAAAAACACACTTTAAATATTTTATGGGTGATTTTCAAAAATAATTTGTATTATAGAAGACTATTATATATATATATTATATATTTCAGGGGCGAAAGTTTATATAAACACTCAGAATTATATAAAAACACACCTTAAATATTTTATGGGTGCTTTCCAAAAAATTATTTGTATAATAGAAGACTATTATATATATATATTATATATCTCACGGGCGAAAGTTTATATATGCACTCAGAATTATATAAAAACACACTTTAAATATTTTATGGATTATTTTCAAAAATAATTTGTATAACAGAAGACTATTATATATATATATTATATATTTCACGGGCGAAAGTTTATATATGCACTCAGAATTATATAAAAACACACTTTAAATATTTTATGGATGATTTTCAAAAATAATTTGTATAATAGAAGACTATTATATATATATTATATATTTCAGGGGCGAAAGTTTATATAAACACTCAGAATTATATAAAAACACACTTTAAATATTTTATGGGTGATTTTCAAAAATAATTTGTATTATATATATATATATATTATATATTTCAGGGGCGAAAGTTTATATAAACACTGAGAATTATATAGAAACGTACTTTAAATATTTTATTGGTGATTTTCAAAAATAATTTGTATAATAGAAGACTATTATACATATATATTATATATTTCAGGGGCGAAAGTTTATATAAGCACTCAGAATAATATAAAAATGCACTTTAAATATTTTATGGGTGCTTTTCAAAAATAATTTGTATAATAGAAAACTATTATTTATATATTATATATTTCAGGGGCGAAAGTTTTTATATACACTCAGAATTATTTAAAAACACACTTTAAATATTTTATGAGTGATTTTCAAAAATAATTTGTATAGTAGGAGACTATTATATATATATTTTATATTTCACGGGCGAAAGTTTATATAAACACTCAGAATTATTTGAAAACACACTTTAAATATTTTATGGGTGATTTTCAAAAATAATTTGTATAGTAGAAGACTATTATATATATATTAAATATTTCACGGACGAAAGTTTATATATGCACTCAGAATTATATAAAAACGCACTTTAAATATTTTTTGGGTGATTTTCACGAGTGAAAGTTTTAAAAAACAACACTCAGGATTATATGATTGTGTAGGAAAAACACATTAAGTATTTAGTAACAAAAGTTTACACACACTTTAATAATTTAATGAACAAAATAAAACTGTTAATTTTTTTAAATAACACAAAAATTATGTAATTGATTGGTTAAACTCGTTAAAAAGCACATCGAATTTGATATTAATACTTTACAAATTTAAAGTAACTGTTTTGAAAAAAACACGCGTATTTCCTTTGCAAGTAAAGTAATTGTAATTTATCTAAATATTTTATATTTTGAGAACACGTACGATGTATTTGAAGCCGCAATAATTACTGAAGAAATGTTTTAAGAAGATATCTAAGAATGAAGGAGTTAGGTAGAAATAATATGCACTCTAGATATTTACTGACAATAAAAAACGTATTAGTTTTGAAGGAAGCGTGTATATACGTAAATGTATGGTTACAACAATAGCACCACCAAAAACAGGTACGTTTCTACATAACCGCAGACGTAGCAGCAAATAAATGTCGCAAGCAGCGTTAGATTTAGTTGAACATTTTACCCCTTTTAAAGCAGGTAGGAAAATTGATTTAGCTTCGAAGAAAAGCGTTTTAAATTGATAAAAATAAGTTTCAACGTATTTTACTCAAGGCCATTAGAAAGATTAAATAGAGAGGACAAACATTTTGTAGGCGTTAAAAATGTGTTCTCCTTTAGTGCTGATAATTATACTATAAGCAAATTCTCTTGTATTCAAAATTGCATGTATAACACAAATTATTTTGCTTTGAAGAATCGGTTGTATGTAGCCCAATTCTTAAAATAGATCAACAACTGCGTAAATATATACGTTAACATCTTTTCAAAATTGTAGCTACTAAAATGAAGAAATGACGAAAACATTATTATCTGAACAATGACTTGTATTCTAAAAATATTATATATTCGACCGAGCTTGGCGATTTTTTCATACACCTTTGCACGTAATATATGTCAGTATCCGGTGAAATTTGAAGAGCTAAAATGAGGAGTACGATCCTCTTATTTGAACAATGGAACAAATGTCTAATCGGACGCCTATATACATATACCCGCTCATCAAATTTTATCAAGATATCTCAAAATTTAGGGACTAGATTGCATACAAATAGACAAACGGACAGACGGACATGGCTTAATAACTCAGCTCTTCATCCTGATCATTTCGGTATACTTATTGCTGACGCTATCTATTTTCCTTTACGGACTTACAGTTTTGGGATTCGTGACGAAATAAATATACAATTTCATTATCATGAAAGGTATAAAAATAGGTAGGTACTTTGTGAGAGGATGCAAAGCTTCACGTTTTTTGTGACCTGCATGTAAAAACTATGACTACGAATCACGTATTTCAAAAATATATGACGTAAACGTAACTATTTGATGAAATTTGATGACTTTTGAAGCTTCTAGCCGTAAAAAAGGGGCAAAAATGACAGATTATATGGGGTATATAATATATATACCACCGATCTCTATGATTTTTTCAGACAACAATATATGCTATATACGTAAGCATTTGGTGAAATTTGCAGCTTCTAGCTGTTAAAATGGGGCAGAAATTGCGCAAAGTTTCTTATCTGAACAATCGGTTATTTGAGATATATACTATATATACCACCGATCTCAATGATTTTTTCAGACAACAATATATGCTATACACGTAAGTATTTGGTGAAATTTGAAGCTTCTAGCTGTTAAAATGGGGAAGAAATTGCGCAAAGTTTCTTATCTGAACAATCGGTTGTATGAGATATATACTATATATACCACCAGTCTCTATGATTTTTTCAGACAACAATATATGCTATACACGTAAACATTTGGTGAAATTTGAACATATCTAAACGATTTTTAAGATAAATATAAAATAAACAAGTAAGGAAGGCTAAGTTCGGGTGTACCCGAACATAACATACTCAGTTGAGAGCTATGGAGACAAAATAAGGAAAATCAATCTGGGGTAACCCTGGAATGTGGTTGTATAACATGTGTATCAAATGAAAGGTATTAAAGAGTATTTTAAGGAGAGAGTAGGCCATAGTTCTATGGATGAACGCCATTTAGGGATATCGCCATAAAGGTAGACCAGGGCTGACTCTAGAATTTGTTTGTACGATATGGGTATCAAATGAAAGGTGTTACTGAGCATTTTAAGAGGGAGTGGGCCTTAGGTCTATCGGTGGACGCCTTTTCGAGATGTCCCCATTAAGGTTGACCAGGGGGTGATTCTATAATGTGTTTGTACGATATGGGTATCAAATGAAAGCTCTTAATGAGGTATTTTGAAAAGGAGTGATCCTTAGTTCCATAGGTGGACGCCGTTTCGAGATATCGCCATAAAGGTGGACCAGGGGTGTCTCTAGAATGTGTTTGTACGATATGGGAATCAAATGAAAGGTGTTACTGAGCATTTTAAGAGGGAGTGGGCATTAGGTCTATAGGTGGACGCCTTTTCGAGATATCGCCATTAGGGTGGGCCAGGGGTGACTCTAGAATGTTTGTACGGTATGGGTATCAAACGAAAGGTGTTACTGAGCATTTTAAGAGGGAGTGGGCATGAGGTCTATAGGTGGACGCCTTTTCGAGATATCGTCATTAGGGTGGGCCAGGGGTGACTCTAGAATGTGTTTGTACGATATGTGCATCAAACGAAAGGTGTTACTGATGGGTGTTACTGAGCATTTTAAGAGGGAGTGGGCATTAGGTCTATAGGTGGACGCCCTTTCGAGATATCGCCATTAGGGTGGGCCAGGGTTGACTCTAGAATGTTTGTACGATATGGGTATCAAACGAAAGGTGTTACTGAGCATTTTAAGAGGGAGTGGGCATTAGGTCTATAGGTGGACGCCTTTTCGAGATATCGCCATTAGGGTGGGCCAGGGGTGACTCTAGAATGTGTTTGTACGATATGGGTATCAAATGAAAGGTGGTAAGGAGTATTTTAAAAGGGAGTAATCCTTAGTTCTATAGGTGGACGCCTTTTCGAGATACGCCATAAAGGTGGACCAAGGGTGACTCTAGAATGTTTGTACGATATGGGTATCAAACGAAAGGTGTTACTGAGCATTTTAAGAGGGAGTGGGCATTAGGTCTATAGGTGGACGCCTTTTCGAGATATCGCCATTAGGGTGGGCCAGGGTGACTCTAGAATGTGTTTGTACGATATGGGTATCAAATGAAAGGTGGTAATGAGTATTTTAAAAGGGAGTAATCCTTAGTTCTATAGGTGGACGCCTTTTCGAGATATCGACATAAAGTCTGGACCAAGGGTGACTCTAGAATGTTTGTACGGTATGGGTATCAAACGAAAGGTGTTACTGAGCATTTTAAGAGGGAGTGGGCATTAGGTCTATAGGTGGACGCCTTTTCGAGATATCGCCATTAGGGTGGGCCAGGGTGACTCTAGAATGTGTTTGTACGATATGGGTATCAAATGAAAGGTGGTAATGAGTATTTTAAAAGGGAGTAATCCTTAGTTCTATAGGTGGACGCCTTTTCGAGATATCGCCATTAGGGTGGCCCAGGTGTGACTCTAGAATGTTTGTACGATATGGGTATCAAACGAAAGGTGTTACTGAGCATTTTAAGAGGGAGTGGGCATTAGGTCTATAGGTGGACGCCTTTTCGAGATATCGCCATTAGGGTGGGACAGGGGTGACTCTAGAATGTTTGTACGATATGGGTATCAAACGAAAGGTGTTACTGAGCATTTTAAGAGGGAGTGGACATTAGGTCTATAGGTGGACGCCTTTTCGAGATATCGCCATTAGGGTGGGCCAGGGGTGACTCTAGAATGTTTGTACGATATGGGTATCAAACGAAAGGTGTTACTGAGCATTTTAAGAGGGAGTGGACATTAGGTCTATAGGTGGACGCCTTTTCGAGATATCGCCATTAGGGTGGGCCAGGGAGACTCTAGAATGTGTTTGTACGATATGGGTATCAAATGAAAGGTGGTAATGAGTATTTTAAAAGGGAGTAATCCTTAGTTCTATAGGTGGACGCCTTTTTGAAATATCGCCATTAGGGTGGGCCAGGTGTGACTCTAGAATGTTTGTACGATATGGGTATCAAACGAAAGCTGTTACTGAGCATTTTAAGAGGGAGTGGGCATTAGGTCTATAGGTGGACGCCTTTTCGAGATATCGCCATTAGGGTGGGCCAGGGGTGACTCTAGAATGTTTGTACGATATGGGTATCAAACGAAAGGTGTTACTGAGCATTTTAAGAGGGAATGGACACTAGGTCTATAGGTGGACGCCTTTTCGAGATATCGCCATTAGGGTGGGCCAGGGGTGACTCTAGAATGTTTGTACGATATGGGTATCAAACGAAAGGTGTTACTGAGCATTTTAAGAGGGAGGGGGCATTAGGTCTATAGGTGGACGCCTTTTCGAGATATCGCCATTAGGGACAGGGTGGTGACTCTGGTATGTTTTTGTACGATATGGATATCAAATTAAAGGTATTAATGAGGGTTTTAAAAGCGAGAGTGGCCCTTAGATGTATATGTGAAGGCGTTCTCGCGATATCGACCAAAATGTGGACCAGGTGATCCAGAAAATCATTTGTCGGGTACTGCTAATTTATTTATATATGCAATACCACTAACAGTATTCCTGCCGAGATTCCAAGGGCTGTTGATTTCGCCTTGTAGAACTTTTTCATTTTCTTCTACTTAATATGGTAGGTGTCACACCCATTTTTCAAAGTTTTTTCCAAAGTTATATTTTGCGTCAATAAACCAATCCAGTTACCATGTTTCATCACTTTTTTCGTATTTGGTATAGAATTATGGCATTTTTTTCATTTTTCGTAATTTTCGATATCGATAAAGTGGGCGTGGTTATGGTCAGATTTCGCCCATTTTTTATACCAAGAAAAAGTGAGCTCAGGTAAGTACGTGGGCTAAGGTTAGTAAAGATATATCGGATTTTGCTCAAGTTATTGTGTTAATGGCCGAGCGGAAGGACAGACGGTGGACTGTGTATAAAAACTGGGCGTGGCTTCCACCGATTTCGCCCATTTTCACAGAGAACAGTTACCGTCATAGAGTCTATGCTCCTACCAAATTTGAGAAGGATTGGTAAATTTTTGTTCGACTTATGGCAATAAAAGTATTCTAGACAAACTAAATGAAAATGGGCGGAGCCACGCCCATTTTGAAATTTTCTTTTATTTTTGTATTTTGTTGCATCATATCATTACTGGAGTGGAATTTTGACTTAATTTACTTATATACAGTAAAGATATTAAATTTTTTGTTAAAATTTGAATAAAAAAAATTTTTTTTTAAAAAAGGTGGCGTGTTCTTCATCCAATTTTGCAAATTTTTATTTAGCACATATAGAGTAATAGTAGTAACGTTCCTGCCAAATTTCATCATGATATCTTCAACGACTGCCAAATTACAGCTTGCAAAACTTTTAAATTACCTTCTTGTAAAAGTGGGCGGTGCCACGCCCATTGTCCAAAATCTTACTAACTTTCTATTCTGCGTCATAACGTCAACCCATCTACCAAGTTTCGTCGCTTTATCTGTCTTTTGTAATGAGTTATCGCACTTTTTCGGTTTTTCGAAATTTTCGATATCGAAAAAGTGGGCGTGGTTATAGTCCGATATCGTTCATTTTAAATAGCGATCTGAGATGAGTTCTCAGGAACCTACATACCAAATTTCATCAAGATACCTCAAAATTTACTCAAGTTATCGTGTTAACGGACGGACGGACGGACGGACGGACGGACATGGCTCAATCAAATTTTTTTTCGATCCTGATTATTTTGATATATGGAAGTCTATATCTATCTCGATTCCTTTATATATGTACAACCAACCGTTATCCAATCAAACTTAATATACTCTGTGAGCTCTGCTCAACTGAGTATAAAAATAGGTAGGTTCTTTGTGTGAGGATGCAAAGCTTCACGTTTTTTGTGGTCTGCATGTAAAAACTATGACTACGAATCACGTATTTCAAAAATATATGACGTAAACGTAACTATTTGATGAAATTTGATGAATTTTGAAGCTTCTAGCCGTAAAAAAGGGGCAAAAATGACAGTTTATATGAAGTATATAATATATATACCACCGATCTCTATGATTTTTTCAGGCAATAATATATGCTATATACGTAAGCATTTTGTGAAATTTGAAGCTTCTAGCTGTTAAAACGGGGCAGAAATTGCGCCAAGCTTCTTATCTGGACAATCGGTTGTAAGAGATATATACTATGTATACCACCGATCTCAATGATTTTTTCAGACATCAATATATGCTATACACGTAAGCATTTGGTGAAATTTGAAGCTTATAGCTGTTAAAATGGGGCCGAAATCGCAAAAAAAATATATATATACTATATATGTATACTATATATACTATCATATATATATTATATATATCACCGATCTCTATGATTTTTTGACACAACAATGCATACTATATATGTAAGCAATCGGTGAAATTTGAAGATTATAGCTGTTAAAATGGGGTAGAAATTGCGAAAAGTTTCTTATCTGAACAATCGGTTGTATGAGATATATGCTATATATACAACGGATCTCTATGATTTTTTCAGACAACAATATATGCTATATACGTAAGCAATCGGTGAAATTTAAAGCTTATAGCTGTTAAAATGGGGTAGAAATTGCGAAAAGTTTCTTATCTGAACAATCGGTTGTATGAGATATATACTATATATACAACCGATCTCTATGATTTTTTCAGACAACAATATATGCTATATACGTAAGCATTCGGTGAAATTTGAAGCTTATAGCTGTTAAAATGGGGTAGAAATTGCGAAAAGTTTCTTATCTGAACAACCGGTTGTGTGAGATATTTACTATATATACAACCGATCGCTATGATTTTTTCAGACAACAATATATGCTATATACGTAAGCAATCGGTGAAATTTGAAGCTTATAGCTGTTAAAATGGGGTAGAAATTGCGAAAAGTTTCTTATCTGAACAACCGCATTTGATTGTTACGCCCTTCTTCTGTTGCATCAGGCAAGAGGTTGTGTCGATATGCTGATGTTCTTCAACGCTGTCTCTCGTTTCCTCTTCTTCGGTTTTCTTCATTAGACCTATGAAGCTGGACATGATCGCGTGCGCTGTGTCTGTTACTTTCCAGGGACATTCGAGTTTGTTGTCGAGATATTCGCCTTTGCGATGTATTTATCAGTTGCTCACGACGTCTTGTGATTGGATTTGATCTTCGTTGAGTTCTCGAGAGCCTATCACGAATTTGTTCACCCTGCCTCAATTCGTGAACATTCCTTCTACACCTATGGGCATTGGTGTTTCTCGCTTGCTCTTCTTCTCTTACTATAGGATTTCGTCGTCGTGTTGCTCGGGCGACTGAGACACGAACCCGTTCCTCCCCCCTGAGTTCTGGAACATTCCGTCTTATTCTATGATCTTCGGTATTACGGAATTGTTCTTCCTCTCTTACAATTGAGATTTACCTTCGTGCTGCTCGTGCCACTGAGTCACGAACGCGTTCCGGCTCCCTTAATGCAGGAATATTTCGTCTAACCCAAGCTCCAAAGTGTTTCGGGCTTGTTCTTCCTCTCTTACAATTGAGGTTTCCCTTCGTGCTGCTCATGACAATGAGTCACGAACACGTTCAGGCTCCCTGAATTCAGGAATATTTCGTCTAACCCTATACTCCAAAGTATTTCGGGCTTGTTCTTCCTCTCTTACAATTGAGCTTTCCCTTCGTACAGCTCGTGCCACTAAGTCACGAACCCGTTCCTGTTCCCTCAATTCAGGAATATTTCGTCTAACCCTATGATCCAAAGTATTTCGGGCTTGTTCCTCCTCTCTTAAAATTGAGGTTTCCCTTCGTGCTGCTCGTGCCACTGAGTCACGAACGCACTCCAGCTCCCCCAATTCAGGTATATTTCGTCTAACCCTATGATCCAAAGTATTTCGGGCTTGTTCTTCCTCTCTTACAAATGAAGTTTCCCTTCGCGCTGCACGTGCCACTGAGTCACGAACGCGCTCCGGCTCCCTCAATTCAGGTATATTTCGTCTAACCCTATGATCCAAAGTATTTCGGACTTGTTCTTCCTCTCTTACAATTGAGGTTTCCCTTCGTGCTGCTCGTGCCACTGAGTCACGAACGCGCTCCGGCTCCCTCAATTCAGGTATATTTCGCCTAACCCTATGATCCAAAGTGTTTCGGGCTTGTTCTTCCTCTCTTACAATTGAGGTTTCCCTTCGTGCTGCTCGTGCCACTGAGTCAAGAACGGGTTCCGGCTCCCTCAATACAGGAATATTCCGTCTAGCCCTATGATTTAAAGTGTTTCGGGCTTGCTCTTTCTCTCTTAGTAACGAGCTTTCCCTTCGTGCGGCTCGGGCCTCTCGGTCACGAATCCATTCCGCGTCTCTAAAGTCACGTCTCCGCTATCGTCGTCTTACATTATGTAAGCTTGCGTCATTTTCCCTTTCTCTCTCACGAAACTGGGAATTTGATGACCTTAAGCATGACATTAAATTAGCGCTTATTGCTCGGTTTTGTGCTAAGTTGCTTTCGTAATGTCTGCGACTACGATTTCTAGCAACTCTGCGACGCTGCTCTTGATATCGGGCTAACAACCGCGGCATTGTTATTTCGTCGTTCGTAACCACGTTAAAATGTTTTATGGGCTCGGTATAAACACTCAAATATTTTGAACGAATAAATTTAAAAAAAAGTTGAAAAATATTGGAAGTGTTTAATAAAGTAAGTTTTCAAAAACTCTTAAAATATTTTATAAACAATAGTTAAAAGTCGTAAGAAACACTTGAAATAATAATTGTTCGAAACGAAAAATATTGAATTAACGAAAGCTAACAATTACTTTTGAAAAAGGACTCGAAAAGTTAAGCAAATTTAAATAATAAACTAAATAACACACATTCCATAACCCGCCAATTAAAAAAAGGATAAGCAAAACAGGTTTTTAATAATTTATGGTTGATTTTCCAAAATAATTTGTATAATAGAAGACTATTTTATAATATATATTTAAGGGGCGAAAGTTTATACAAGCACTCAGAATTATATAAAAACACACTTTAAATATTTTATGGGTGATTTTCAAAAATAACTTGTGTAATAGAAGACTATTATATATATATATATATATTATATATTTCAGGGGCGAAAGTTTATATAAGCACTCAGAATAATATAAGAATGCACTTTAAATATTTTATGGGTGCTTTCCAAAAATAATTTGTATAATAGAAGACTATTATATATATATACTATATATATTTCACGGGCAAAAGTTTATATATGCATTCAGAATTATATAAAAACACACTTTAAATATTTTATGGGTGATTTTCAAAATTAATTTGTATAATAGAAGACTATTATATATATATATTATATATTTCAGGGGCGAAAGTTTATATAAGCACTCAGAATAATATAAAAATGCACTTTAAATATTTTATGGGTGCTTTCCAAAAATAATTTGTATAATAGAAGACTATTATATATATATATTATATATTTCACGAGCGAAAGTTTATATATGCACTCAGAATTATATAAAAACACACTTTAAATATTTTATGGGTGATTTTCAAAAATAATTTGTATTATAGAAGACTATTATATATATATATTATATATTTCAGGGGCGAAAGTTTATATAAACACTCAGAATTATATAAAAACACACTTTAAATATTTTATGGGTGCTTTCCAAAAAATAATTTGTATAATAGAAAACTATTATATATATATATTATATATCTCACGGGCGAAAGTTTATATATGCACTCAGAATTATATAAAAACACACTTTAAATATTTTATGGGTGATTTTCAAAAATAATTTGTATAATAGAAGACTATTATATATATATTATATATTTCAGGGGCGAAAGTTTATATAAGCACTCAGAATAATATAAAAATGCACTTTAAATATTTTATGGGTGCTTTCCAAAAATAATTTGTATAATATAAGACTATTATATATATATACATATTATATATTTCATGGGCGAAAGTTTATATATGCACTCAGAATTATATAAAAAACACACTTTAAATATTTTATGGATGATTTTCAAAAATAATTTGTATAATAGAAGACTATTATATATATATTATATATTTCAGGGGCGAAAGTATATATAAACACTCAGAATTATATAAAAACACACTTTAAATATTTTATGGGTGATTTTCAAAAATAATTTGTATAATAGAAGACTATTATATATATATTATATATTTCAGGGGCGAAAGTTTATATAAGCACTCAGAATAATATAAAAATGCACTTTAAATATTTTATGGGTGCTTTCCAAAAATAATTTGTATAATAGAAGACTATTATATATATATACATATTATATATTTCACGGGCGAAAGTTTATATATGCACTCAGAATTATATAAAAACACACTTTAAATATTTTATGGATGATTTTCAAAAATAATTTGTATAATAGAAGACTATTATATATATATTATATATTTCAGGGGCGAAAGTTTATATAAACACTCAGAATTATATAAAAACACACCTTAAATATTTTATGGGTGCTTTCCAAAAAATTATTTGTATAATAGAAGACTATTATATATATATATTATATATCTCACGGGCGAAAGTTTATATATGCACTCAGAATTATATAAAAACACACTTTAAATATTTTATGGATTATTTTCAAAAATAATTTGTATAACAGAAGACTATTATATATATATATTATATATTTCACGGGCGAAAGTTTATATATGCACTCAGAATTATATAAAAACACACTTTAAATATTTTATGGATGATTTTCAAAAATAATTTGTATAATAGCAGACTATTATATATATATTATATATTTCAGGGGCGAAAGTTTATATTAACACTCAGAATTATATAAAAACACACTTTAAATATTTTATGGGTGATTTTCAAAAATAATTTGTATTATATATATATATATATATTATATATTTCAGGGGCGAAAGTTTATATAAACACTGAGAATTATATAGAAACGTACTTTAAATATTTTATTGGTGATTTTCAAAAATAATTTGTATAATAGAAGACTATTATACATATATATTATATATTTCAGGGGCGAAAGTTTATATAAGCACTCAGAATAATATAAAAATGCACTTTAAATATTTTATGGGTGCTTTTCAAAAATAATTTGTATAATAGAAAACTATTATATATATATTATATATTTCAGGGGCGAAAGTTTATATATACACTCAGAATTATTTAAAAACACACTTTAAATATTTTATGAGTGATTTTCAAAAATAATTTGTATAGTAGAAGACTATTATATATATATTTTATATTTCACGGGCGAAAGTTTATATAAACACTCAGAATTATTTGAAAACACACTTTAAATATTTTATGGGTGATTTTCAAAAATAATTTGTATAGTAGAAGACTATTATATATATATTAAATATTTCACGGGCGAAAGTTTATATATGCACTCAGACTTATATAAAAACGCACTTTAAATATTTTTTGGGTGATTTTCACGAGTGAAAGTTTAAAAAACAACACTCAGGATTATATGATTGTTTAGGAAAAACACATTAAGAATTTAGTAACAAAAGTTTACACACACTTTAATAATTTAATGAACAAAATAAAACTGTTAATTTTTTTAAATAACACAAAAATTATGTAATTGATTGGTTAAACTCGTTAAAAAGCACATCGAATTTGATATTAATACTTTACAAATTTAAAATAACTGTTTTGAAAAAAAACACGCGTATTTCCTTTGCAAGTAAAGTAATTGTAATTTATCTAAATATTTTATATTTTGAGAACACGTACGATGTATTTGAAGCCGCAATAATTACCGAAGAAGTGTTTTAAGAAGATATCTAAGAATGAAGGAGTTAGGTAGAAATAATATGCACTCTAGATATTTACTGACAATAAAAAACGTATTAGTTTTGAAGGAAGCGTGTATATACGTAAATGTATGGTTACAACAATAGCACCACCAAAAACAGGTACGTTTCTACATAACCGCAGACGTAGCAGCAAATAAATGTCGCAAGCAGCGTTAGATTTAGTTGAACATTTTACCCCTTTTAAAGCAGGTAGGAAAATTGATTTAGCTTCGAAGAAAAGCGTTTTAAATTGATAAAAATAAGTTTCAACGTATTTTACTCAAGGCCATTAGAAAGATTAAATAGAGAGGACAAACATTTTGTAGGCGTTAAAAATATGTTCTCCTTTAGTGCTCATAATTATACTATAAGCAAATTCTCTTGTATTCAAAATTGCATGTATAACACAAATTATATTGCTTTGAAGAATCGGTTGTATGTAACTCAATTCTTAAAATAGATCAACAACTGCGTAAATATATACGTTAACATCTCTTCAAAATTGTAGCTACTAAAATGAAGAAATGACGAAAACATTATTATCTGAACAATGACTTGTATTCTAAAAATATTATATATTCGACCGAGCTTGGCGATTTTTTCATACACCTTTGCACGTAATATATGTCCGTATCCGGTGAAATTTGAAGAGCTAAAATGAGGAGTACGATCCTCTTATTTGAACAATGGAACAAATGTCTAATCGGACGCCTATATACATATACCCGCTCATCAAATTTTATCAAGATATCTCAAAATTTAGGGACTAGATTGCATACAAATAAACAAACGGACAGACGGACATTGCTTAATAACTCAGCTCTTCATCCTGATCATTTCGGTATACTTATTGCTGACGCTATCTATTTTCATGTATATTGGAACGATTTTCCGTCATCCCTTGTCAAATTTGGTTTTGAGACAAACCGGTTTCGGCGTTGTGCCATCATCAGTGTCGATTTTCGTTCGAACGAAAATCGACACTGATGATGGCACAACGCCGAAACCGGTTTGTCTCAAAACCAAATTTGACAAGGGATGACGGAAAATCGTTCCAATATACATTATTTATCCACCCTGTCGGAAAATCAACCAAACAAGATAAGTCAGCTATCTATTTTCCTTTACGGACTTACAATTTTGGGATTCGTGACGAAATAAATATACAATTTCATTATCATGAAAGGTATAAAAATAGGTAGGTACTTTGTGAGAGGATGCAAAGCTTCACGTTTTTTGTGACCTGCATGTAAAAACTATGACTACGAATCACGTATTTCAAAAATATATGACGTAAACGTAACTATTTGATGAAATTTGATGAATTTTGAAGCTTCTAGCCGTAAAAAAGGGGCAAAAATGACAGATTATATGGGGTATATAATATATATACCACCGATCTCTATGATTTTTTCAGACAACAATATATGCTATATACGTAAGCATTTGGTGAAATTTGCAGCTTCTAGCTGTTAAAATGGGGCAGAAATTGCGGAAAGTTTCTTATCTGAACAATCGGTTATTTGAGATATATACTATATATACCACCGATCTCAATGATTTTTTCAGACAACAATATATGCTATACACGTAAGTATTTGGTGAAATTTGAAGCTTCTAGCTGTTAAAATGGGGAAGAAATTGCGCAAAGTTTCTTATCTGAACAATCGGTTGTATGAGATATATACTATATATACCACCAGTCTCTATAATTTTTTCAGACAACAATATATGCTATACACGTAAACATTTGGTGAAATTTGAACATATCTAAACGATTTTTAAGATAAATATAAAATAAAAAATAGGTAGGTTCTTTGTGTGAGGATGCAAAGCTTCACGTTTTTTGTGGTCTGCATGTAAAAACTATGACTACGAATCACGTATTTCAAAAATATATGACGTAAACGTAACTATTTGATGAAATTTGATGAATTTTGAAGCTTCTTGCCGTAAAAAAGGGGCAAAAATGACAGTTTATATGAAGTATATAATATATATACCACCAATCTCTATGATTTTTTCAGGCAATAATATATGCTATATATGTAAGCATTTTGTGAAATTTGAAGCTTCTAGCTGTTAAAACGGGGCAGAAATTGCGCCAAGTTTCTTATCTGACAATCGGTTGTAAGAGATATATACTATGTATACCACCGATCTCAATGATTTTTTCAGACATCAATATATGCTATACACGTAAGCATTTGGTGAAATTTGAAGCTTATAGCTGGGGCCGAAATCGCAAAAAAAAATATATATATACTATATATATATACTATATATACTATCATATATATATTATATATATCACCGATCTCTATGATTTTTTGACACAACAATGCATACTATATATGTAAGCAATCGGTGAAATTTGAAGATTATAGCTGTTAAAATGGGGTAGAAATTGCGAAAAGTTTCTTATCTGAACAATCGGTTGTATGAGATATATACTATATATACAACGGATCTCTATGATTTTTTCAGACAACAATATATGCTATATACGTAAGCAATCGGTGAAATTTGAAGCTTATAGCTGTTAAAATGGGGTAGAAATTGCGAAAAGTTTCTTATCTGAACAATCGGTTGTATGAGATATATACTAAATATACAACCGATCTCAATGATTTTTTCAGACAACAATATATGCTATATACGTAAGCAATCGGTGAAATTTGAAGCTTATAGCTGTTAAAATGGGGTAGAAATTGCGAAAAGTTTCTTATCTGAACAATCGGTTGTGTGAGATATATACTATATATACAACCGATCTCTATGATTTTTTCAGACAACAATATATGCTATATACGTAAGCAATCGGTGAAATTTGAAGCTTATAGCTGTTAAAATGGGGTAGAAATTGCGAAAAGTTTCTTATCTGAACAATCGGTTGTATGAGATATATACTATATATACAACCGATCTCTATGATTTTTTCAGACATCAATATATGCTATATACGTAAGTATTCGGTGAAATTTGAAGCTTCTTGCTGTTAAAATGGGGCTAAAATTTGCGAAAATATATATATATATATGCTATATATATATACTATATATACCACCATATATATACTATATATATAACCGATCTTTATGGTTTTTTCAGACAACAATATATGCTATATACGTAAGCATTCGTTGAAATTTGAAGCCTCTAGCTCTTAAAATAGGGCAGTAATTACGAAAAGTTCCTTATCTGAACAATCGGTTGTGGGGGATATATACTATATATACAACCGATCTCATCAATTTTTTCAGGCAACAATATGTGCAATATACGAAAGTATATGGTGAAGTTTGAAGCTTCAATCTGTTAAATTGGGTAAGATATTACAAAAATCCTCTTTTTCTGAAAAATCGGTTGTATGGAGGATATATGCTATAGTGGTCCGATCCGGTCGGTTCCGACAAATGTCTAATCGGACACCCAAATACACCCGCTCACCAAATTTTATCAAGATATCTCAAAAATTGAGGGACTAGTTTGCATACAAACAGACAGACGGACAGACGGACAGACGGACATGGCTAAATCAACTCAGCTCTTCGACCTGATTATTTCAGTATACTGAATGGTGGGTCTATCTATTTTCCTTTAAGGACTTACAATTTTCGGTTTCGTGACGAAATTAATATACCATTTCATTTTCATTAAAGGTATAAAAATAGGTAGGTTCTTTGTGTGAGGATGCAAAGCTTCACGTTTTTTGTGGTCTGCATGTAAAAACTATGACTACGAATCACGTATTCCAAAAATATATGACGTAAACGTAACTATTTGATGAAATTTGATGAATTTTGAAGCTTCTAGCCGTAAAAAAGGGGTAAAAATCACAGTTTATATGAAGTATATAATATATATACCACCGATCTCTATGATTTTTTCAGACAATAATATATGCTATATACGTAAGCATTTTGTGAAATTTGAAGCTTCTAGCTGTTAAAACGGGGCAGAAATTGCGCAAAGTTTCTTATCTGAACAATCGGTTGTAGGAGATATATTCAATGTATACCACCGATCTCAATGATTTTTTCAGACATCAATATATGCTATACACGTAAGCATTTGGTGAAATTTGTAGCTTATAGCTGTTAAAATGGGGCCGAAATCGCAAAAAAAAATATATATATACTATATATATATACTATATATACTATCATATATATATTATATATATCACCGATCTCTATGATTTTTTGACACAACAATGCATACTATATATGAAAGCAATCGGTGAAATTTGAAGATTATAGCTGTTAAAATGGGGTAGAAATTGCGAAAAGTTTCTTATCTGAACAATCGGTTGTATGAGATATATACTATATATACAACGGATCTCTATGATTTTTTCAGACAACAATATATGCTATATACGTAAGCAATTGGTGAAATTTGAAGCTTATAGCTGTTAAAATGGGGTAAAAATTGCGAAAAGTTTCTTATCTGAACAATCGGTTGTATGAGATATATACTATATATACAACCGATCTCTATGATTTTTTCAGACAACAATATATGCTATATACGTAAGCAATCGGTGAAATTTGAAGCTTATAGCTGTTAAAATGGGGTAGAAATTGCGAAAAGTTTCTTATCTGAACAATCGGTTGTGTGAGATATATACTATATATACAACCCATCTCTATGATTTTTTCAGACAACAAATATATGCTATATACGTAAGCAATTGGTGAAATTTGAAGCTTATAGCTGTTAAAATGGGGTAGAAATTGCGAAAAGTTTCTTATCTGAACAATCGGTTGTATGAGATATATACTATATATACAACCGATCTCTATGATTTTTTCAGACAATAATATACGCTATATGCGTAAGCATTCGGTGAAAATTGAAGCTTATAGCTGTTAAAATGGGGTAGAAATTGCGAAAAGTTTCTTATCTGAACAATCGGTTGTATGAGATATATACTATATACAACCGATCTCTATGATTTTTTCAGACAACAATATATGCTATATTCGTAAGTATTCGGTGAAATTTGAAGCTTCTTGCTGTTAAAATGGGGCTAAAATTTGCGAAAATATATATATATATGCTATATATATATACTATATATACCACCATATATATACTATATATACCACCGATCTTTATGATTTTTTCAGACAACAATATATGCTATATACGTAAGCATTCGTTTAAATTTGAAGCCTCTACTATATACTATATATACGACCGATCTCATCAATTTTTTCAGGCAACAATTTGTGCAATATACGAAAGTATATGGTGAAGTTTGAAGCTTCAATCTGTTAAATTGGATAAGATATTACAAAAATCCTCTTTTTCTGAAAAATCGGTTGCATGGAGGATATATGCTATAGTGGTCCGATCCGGTCGGTTCCGAGAAATGTCTAATCGGACACACAAATACACCCGCTCTCCAAATTTTATCAAGATATCTCAAAAATTGAGGGACTAGTTTGCATACAAACAGACAGACGGACAGACGGACATGGCTCTTCAACCTGATTATTTCGGTATACTTGATGGTGGTTCTATCTATTTTCCTTTAAGGACTTACAATTTTCGGTTTCGTAACGAAATTAATATACCATTTCATTTTCATGAAAGGTATAAAAAGAAGAAACAGACAATATCGCCGCCGCGTACCTATTATATTTGTAATTTATTTTTTAGTATGACAAGTTTTCCGCATGTAGGTGGTATCGATATTTTTACTTTATTAATTTTCAACAATTTTTTAATATTCAAATGTTTTTAAATGTTTAAATGTTTTAGTGAAAATTGTGTTTTTCATTAATTTCCATTTTTCATTAATTTCCATCATTGTAAGTAAGAAAATACTTTTTGTGTAATCAATATTTACTTGCAATATTTTAAATTTCAAATCTATATGTATCTGATTGTGGTCTTTGTTGTTTTTTGTTTTATTAAATAAATACAGTGTCACCCTCCTGAAGATGCCAAGGAAAATTGGCGAAACGTCGAGCTGAAAGGTGGAATAATCTTTTTTTATTTGCACCCAACACAATAGATCTGCGTAGCTTAAAATATACATAAATATTATTCAAACAGATCGGAAGAAAATTATATATATTATTCACGGAAAGCCTGTCAGAAATAAAAATTCTGTATTACATCATAATTTACAACAACAATAAAGAACAACATAGCCCAACCATGAAGAACTAATACCAGCACATGAAATATAAATTTGGTGAACATATTTGTATGAATCTTAAGCATTTTAGTAAACAGAAAATTAAACTTTCGAAACAAACAGAAACTCTTAAATTTTTATTAGAATGCAAAAGGTACGCGCTTATTCCCAAACACCTATCCAACACATTAAAAAGTACAATAGTCGACACATCGTCAGGTAAAATAACACAACAAATAGAAAAGAACCAAACACAATTTCTTCTTAAAAATACTTAACATTGAGATAACACAAAAAAATATGAACATAAAAACCACCGAAGATACAATATACCACACTCAACAACAAACAGGTAAAGCTCTTAGTGAGGAAGAATTTAATGCAGTTATAGTCAAGCAAAATTGTCTCAGCAAAAAGATAGGAGAACAGAAAGCAGAGACACTATCCTCTAAGATTAACCAACTTAAGCACGAGCAAATACGTAAACTGGGAATCAACATTAACAGCGAATGGCTTGTCAACACTACAAAATATAGATTTTCCCGAAGATGTGAAGTGGTTGTTGTCTTTAGGCAAAAAATGTACAGTCCCTACAACAACAATAATTTCTCACCTATACACACAATAGCAAAAATGGAACAAGTGTTTGAAACATTAGAAACTGAGAATGAAAAAAAATAGCAAGAAACAAATTGTGCAGGAGAGTTCTTCAATTTAGGCGCAACATTAAACATAATTCCGGAATGAAATTTGTACTAGAGACTCACAAAAAAACAAAAGTTTTCCTAAAACTTCACAAGGATGACATAATCGTAACAGACGCGACAAGAGGAACAAAACTGTCGTTCTATATAAAGCGGACTACAAGACGAAAATAGAAAAACTACTAGGAGATAAGAATACCTATAAAGCGATAAGAGCCTACGCAACATCCACACTTCAAGTGTAGTTTACGAAATTCAATGTAAAGGGAATGAAGAAGATAGCTGCAATAAGGTCTACATTGAGACCACGAAGCGCGCGCTCGGCACGCGGGTAGCGGAGCACGAAGCTCTGCTTAAAAGACAACAATTACTTCGTGAATAGCAAAAATATATATAAAAAAACATATGGAATGCCTATGGGCAACCCCTTTTCCCTACTATTGCCGATATAATAATGGATGACGCGCTTTCACACACTTTTATTGAATTACAAGAACAACACAACATACAAATAAAGTTCCTAGTCAAATATGTAGATGATATTTTCGCCATCATCCCAAGAAAAGTTACAAATACAATATTAGATGTTTTAAATAAATATCATTATGGACTAAAATTTACGATCGAAAAAGAAGAAAACAAAAACATCCCCTTTCTAGACACCCGTATACACAGGCTCAATAACAAACTAATATTGGATTGGTACTCGAAGCCAACCTCTTCTGGGCGCCTCATAAACTTTATATCTTCACAGCCTTTTAAATACAAAATAAATACGGCGAAGAACAAAATATTATCTATCAGCCATCAAAGTTTTCATGACGCAAATATTCGGAAAATTAAACTGACGCTTAAAAAGAATAATTATCATATCAAATTTAATAAATCAGAAACAAATGGAAATAGAAAATGTAACCCAAAAAACACTGTCTTCAGACACAAATAACCAGACAAAGCGATACTTCAATGTCACATACATTCCTGGGCTCACAGAAAGTTTCACACATTACTTGACAAAAACATCAAACACAAGCACTACACTAGCATACAGATCAAACTGCACTTTGGCAGCGTGCTTTACAAAAACAAAAACACCCATAGATCTCCAACAGCGTAGCAATGTAGTTTACGAAATTCAATGTAAAGGGAATGAAGAAGATAGCTGCAACAGATCTACATTGGGACCACGAAGCAGGCGCTCGGCACGCGGGTAGCTGAGCACGAAGCCAATATACGTAAACAAAAACAGAGCACAGATTTGGCACAGCATGCAATAGAAAATAAACATATAGCTGATTTTGAAAACATACAAATAATAGACACTGAAAGGAGAGAAAAAGCACGATACACCTTAGAGAGCCTAAGAATTTAGCAAAAAAGAGGAAACACAATAAACAAAAAAGAAGAAACAGACAATATCACCGCCGCGTACCTATAATGTTTGTAATTTATTTTTTAGGATGACAAGTTTACCGCATGTAGGTTGTATCGATATTTTTACTTTATTAATTTTCAACAATCGCGGGTTCGAATCGAGCTCAAGGCCTAACAATAATTTTTTATCATTATTATTGTTATGATAAATTTTTTTTTTAATTGAAAAAATTTTTAAATTAGAATAGAAGAAAGAAAAAATTTTAGACAACTGCCAAAGCTCGTTGTATAGATCCATTTCGGGAACTGCTAAATTCCTTCATCGGCAACGTTTAGGCGCCGCTGCTATAACCATTCAGCCACCACAGCGGTTTTTTTGTTTGTCTTCATTAATCCTACTTCCATTCTGGTTCGTGCCAATGAATATCAATTGGCGCCGCTGCTATAACCATTCAGCCACCACAGCGGTTTTTTGTTTGTCTTCATTAATCCTACTTCCATTCTGGTTCGTGCCAATTGATATTCACAACACTGCGACATCTGTTGCAGAATAGCTGTGAAAATTGGACTTGTTTGTTGGCAATGCTGCCATAGTGTCATACTTTATTGACACTTTTTTCCCCGTGCTCTGGGATGTATTAACAATTTTTGTTGTTATATCGGCCTACTGATTTTAAGATCGCGGGTTCGAATCGAGCTCAAGGCCTAACAATAATTTTTTATCATTATTACTGTTATGATAAATTTTTTCTTAATTGAAAAAATTTTTAAATTAGAATAGAAGAAATAAAAAATTTTAGACAACTGCCAAAGCTCGTTGTATAGATCCATTTCGGGAACTGCTAAATTCCTTCATCGGCAACGTTTAGGCGCCGCTGCTATAACCATTCAGCCACCACAGCGGTTTTTTGTTTGTCTTCATTAATCCTACTTCCATTCTGGTTCGTGCCAACGAATATCAATTGGCGCCGCTGCTATAACCATTCAGCCACCACAGCGGTTTTTTGTTTGTCTTCATTAATCCTACTTCCATTCTGGTTCGTGCCAATTGATATTCACAACACTGCGACATCTGTTGCAGAATAGCTGTGAAAATTGGACTTGTTTGTTGGCAATGCTGCCATAGTGTCATATTTTATTGACACTTTTTTCCCCGTGCTCTGGGATGTATTAACAATTTTTGTTGTTATATCGGCTTACTGATTTTAAGATCGCGGGTTCGAATCGAGGTCAAGGCCTAAAAATAATTTTTTATCATTATTATTGTTATGATAAATTTTTTCTTAATTGAAAAAATTTTTAAATTAGAATAGAAGAAAGAAAAAATTTTAGACAACTGCCAAAGCTCGTTGTATAGATCCATTTCGGGAACTGCTAAATTCCTTCATCGGCAACGTTTAGGCGCCGCTGCTATAACCATTCAGCCACCACAGCGGTTTTTTGTTTGTCTTCATTAATCCTACTTCCATTCTGGTTCGTGCCAATGAATATCAATTGGCGCCGCTGCTATAACCATTCAGCCACCACAGCGAGAACAGAAAGCAGCGACACTATCCTCTAAGATTAACCAACTTAAGCACGAGCAAATACGTAAACTGGGAATCAACATTAACAGCGAAAGGTTTGTCAACACTACAACTATAGATTTTCCCGAAGATGTGAAGTGGTTGTTGTCTTTAGGCAAAAAATGTACAGTCCCTACAACAACAATAATTTCTCACCTATACACACAATAGCAAAAATGGAACAAGTGTTTGAAACATTAGAAACTGACAATGAAAAAAAATAGCAAGAAATAAAGTGTGCACCAGAGTTCTTCAATTTAGGCGCAACAATAAACATAATTCGCAATGAAATTTGTACTAGAGACTCACAAAAAAACAAAAGTTTTTCTAAGACTTCACAAAGATGACATAACCGTAACAGACGCGGACAAGGGGAACAAAACTGTCGTTCTATATAAAGCGGACTACAAGTCGAAAATTGAAAAACTACTAGGAGATAAGAATACCTATAAAGCGATAAGAGCCTACCCAACATCCACACTTCAAGTGTAGTTTACGAAATTCAATGTAAAGGGAATGAAGAAGATAGCTGCAATAAGGTCTACATTGGGACCACGTAGGCGCGCTCGGCACGCGGGTAGCTGAGCACGAAGCTCTGCTTAAAAGACAACAATTACTTCGTGCATAGCAACAATATATATACACAAACATATGGAATGCCTATGGGCAACCCCTTTTCCCTGCCATTGCCGATATAATAATGGATGACGCGCTTTCACACACTTTTATTGAATTACAAGAACAACACAACATACAAATAAAGTTCCTAGTCAAATATGTAGATGATATTTTCGCCATCATCCCAAGAAAAGTTACAAATACAATATTAGATGTTTTAAATAAATATCATTATGGACTAAAATTTACGATCGAAAAAGAAGAAACTAAAACATCCCCTTTCTAAACACCCGTATACACAGGCTCAATAACAAACTAATATTGGATTGGTACTCGAAACCAACCTCTTCTGGGCGCCTCATAAACTTTATATCTTCACAGCCTTTTAAATACAAAATAAATACGGCGAAGAACTTTATAGACAAAATATTATCTATCAACCATCAAAGTTTTCATGACGCAAATATTAGTAAAATTAAATTGACGCTTAAAAAAATAATTACCCGGACCATATTATATCAAATTTAATAAATGAGAAACAAATGGAAATAGAAAATGTAACCCAAAAACACAGTCTTCAGACACAAATAACCAGACAAAGCGATATTTCAGTGTCACATACATTCCTAGGCTCACAGAAAATTTCCCACATGACTTGACAAAAACATCAAACACAAACACTACACTAGAATACAGGTCAAACTGCACTTTGGCAACGTGCTATTCAAAAACAAAAACACCCATAGATCTCCAACAACGTAGCAATGTAGTTTACGAAATTCAATGTAAAGGGAATGAAGAAGATAGCTGCAATAAGGTGTACATTGGGACCATGAAGAGGGCGCTCGGCACGCGGGTAGCTGAGCACGAAGCCGATATACGTAAACAAAAACAAAGCACAGCTTTGGCACAACATGCAATAGAAAATAAACACACAGCTGATTTTGAAAACATAAAAATAATATACACTGAAAGGAGAGAAAAAGCGAGATACACTGTGAGGTTCCATTTTGAAACCTCCGAAAAGTTGTACATACGTACACACCCTACTGCACACTCCACACAAAACGCCAATTGCCAAACACAGTATTTTTAGTTTAGGTTTAGTTCTTTTATTTATTAAAGTTTTTAGTATAATAAATGTTTTATTATTTGCTTTACACTTATTTCAGTTTGTACGATTATATGAATTATTTAAGTTTTAGATTTGCCACACGTCCGTGTCTCCTTTTTTTGTCCAAAACTATAATAATTTGTCTGCGACCACCGTGGTGTGATGGTAGCGTGCTCCGCCTACCACACCGTATGCCCTGGGTTCAAACCCCGGGCAAAGCAACATCAAAATTTTAGAAATAAGATTTTTCAATTAGAAGAAAATTTTTCTAAGCGGGGTCGCCCCTCGGCAGTGTTTGGCACGCGCTCCGGGTGTATTTCTGCCATAAAAAGCTCTCAGTGAAAACTCATCTGCCTTGCAGATACCGTTCGGAGTCGGCATAAAACATGTAGGTCCCATCCGGCCAATTTGTAGGGAAAATCAAGAGTAGCACGACGCAAATTGGAAGAGAAGCTCGGCCTTAGATCTCTTCGGAGGTTATCGCGCCCTAAATTTATTTTTTTTTATAATAATTGTCTATATCATTTTTTATGTCCGTGATGTGGGCCGCAGTTGCATTTGACATGCGCATTGCCATCTGTACTCGCCTGCCAAATACAACTTAAGGCCCAACCACATAGAATACCTTATTATATTTTCAGGCTCCCTGAATTCAGGAATATTTCGTCTAACCCTATGCTCCAAAGTATTTCGGGCTTGTTCTTCCTCTCTTACAAATGAAGTTTCCCTTCGCGCTGCTCGTGCCACTGAGTCACGAACGCGCTCCGGCTCCCTCAATTCAGGTATATTTCGTCTAACCCTATGATCCAAAGTATTTCGGGCTTGTTCTTCCTCTCTTAGAATTGAGGTTTCCCTTCGTGCTGTTCGTGCCACTGAGTCACGAACGCGTTCCGTCTCCCTCAATACAGGAATATTCTGTCTAGCCCTATGATTTAAAGTGTTTCGGGCTTGCTCTTCCTCTCTTAGTAACGAGCTTTCCCTTCGTGCGGCTCGGCCTCTCGGTCACGAATCCGTTCCGCGTCTCTAAAGTCACCTCTCCGCGATCGTCGTCTTACATTATGTAAGCTTGCGTCATTTTCCCTTTCTCTCTCACGAAACTGGGAATTTGATGACCTTAGGCATGACATTATATTAGCGCTAATTGCTCGGTTTTGTGCTAAGTTGCTTTCGTAATGTCTGCGACTACGATTTCTAGCAACTCTGCGACGCTGCTCTTGAGATCGGGCTGACAAGCGCGGCATTGTTATTTCGTCGTTCGTAACCACGTTGAAATGTTTTATGGGCTTGGTATAAAGACTCAAATATTTTGAACGAATAAATTTAAAAAAAGTTGAAAAATATTGGAAGTGTTTTATAAAGTAAGTTTTCAAAAACTCTTAAAATATTTTATAAACAATAGTTAAAAGTCGTAAGAAACACTTGAAATAATAATTGTTCGAAACGAAAAATATTGAATTAACGAAAGCTAACTATTACTTTTGAAAAAGTACTCGAAAGTAAAGCAAATTTAAATAATAAACTAAATAACACACATTCCATAACCCGCCAATTAAAAAAAGGTTAAGCAAAGCAGGTTTTTAATAATTTATGGTTGATTTTCAAAAATAATTTGTATAATAGAAGACTATTTTATAATATATTATATATTTCAGGGGCGAAAGTTTATACAAGCACTCAGAATTATATAAAAACACACTTTAAATATTTTATGGGTGATTTTCAAAAATAATTTGTATAATAGAAGACTATTATATATATATTATATATTTCAGGGGCGAAAGTTTATACAACCACTCAGAATTATATAAAAACACACTTTAAATATTTTATGGGTGATTTTCAAAAATAATAGAAGACTATTATATATATATTAAATATTTCACGGGCGAAAGTTTATATATACACTCAGAATTATTTAAAAACACACTTTAAATATTTTATGGGTGATTTTCAAAAATAATTTGTATAGTAGAAGACTATTATATATATATTAAATATTTCACGGGCGAAAGTTTATATATGCACTCAGAATTATATAAAAACACACTTTAAATATTTTATGGGTGATTTTCAAAAATAATTTGTATAATAGAAGACTATTATATATATATTATATATTTCAGGGGCGAAAGTTTATATAAGCACTCAGAATAATATAAAAATGCACTTTAAATATTTTATGGAAGACTATTTATAGAAGACTATTATATACATATATTATATATTTCACGGGCGAAACTTTATATATGCACTCAGAATTATATAAAAACACACTTTAAATATTTTATGGATGATTTTCAAAAATAATTTGTATAATAGAAGACTATTATATATATATTATATATTTCAGGGGCGAAAGTTTATATATACACTCAGAATTTTTTAAAAACACACTTTAAATATTTTATGAGTGATTTTCAAAAATAATTTGTATAGTAGAAGACTATTATATATATATTTTATATTTCACGGGCGAAAGTTTATATAAACACTCAGAATTATTTGAAAACACACTTTAAATATTTTATGGGTGATTTTCGAAAATAATTTGTATAGTAGAAGACTATTTTATAATATATTATATATTTCAGGGGCGAAAGTTTATACAAGCACTCAGAATTATATAAAAACACACTTTAAATATTTTATGGGTGATTTTCAAAAATAATTTGTGTAATAGAAGACTATTATATATATATATATTATATATTTCAGGGGCGAAAGTTTATATAAGCACTCAGAATAATATAAGAATGCACTTTAAATATTTCATGGGAGCTTTCCAAAAATAATTTGTATAATAGAAGACTATTATATATATATATTATATATTTCACGGGTAAAAGTTTATATATGCACTCAGAATTATATAAAAACACACTTTAAATATTTTATGGGTGATTTTCAAAAATAATTTTTATTATAGAAGACTATTATATATATATATATATATTATATATTTCAGGGGCGAAAGTTTATATAAACACTCAGAATTATATAAAAACACACTTTAAATATTTTATGGGTGATTTTCAAAAATAATTTGTATAATAGAAGACTATTATATATATATATATTATATATTTCAGGGGCGAAAGTTTAAATAAGCACTCAGAATAATATAAAAATGCACTTTAAATATTTTATGGGTGCTTTCCAAAAATAATTTGTATAATAGAATACTATTATATATATATATTATATATTTCACGGGCGAAAGTTTATATATGCACTCAGAATTATATAAAAACACACTTTAAATATTTTATGGGTGATTTTCAAAAATAATTTGTATTATAGAAGACTATTATATATATATATATATATATTATATATTTCAGGGGCGAAAGTTTATATAAACACTCAGAATTATATAAAAACACACTTTAAATATTTTATGGGTGCTTTCCAAAAAATAATTTGTATAATAGACGACTATTATATATATATATTATATATCTCACGGGCGAAAGTTTATATATGCACTCAGAATTATATAAAAATACACTTTAAATATTTTATGGGTGATTTTCAAAAATAATTTGTATAATAGAAGACGATTATATGATTGTTTAGGAAAAACACATTAAGAATTTAGTAACAAAAGTTTACACACACTTTAATAATTTAATGAACAAAATAAAACTGTTAATTTTTTTAAATAACACAAAAATTATGTAATTGATTGGTTTAACTCGCTAAAAAGCACATCGAATTTGATATTAATACTTTACAAATTTAAAATAACTGTTTTGAAAAAAACACGCGTATTTCCTTTGCAAGTAAAGTAATTGTAATTTATCTAAATATTTTATATTTTGAGAAGACGTACGATGTATTTGAAGCCGCAATAATTACTGAAGAAATGTTTTAAGAAGATATCTAAGAATGAAGGAGTTAGGTAGAAATAATATGCACTCTAGATATTTACTGACAATAAAAAACGTAGTAGTTTTTAAGGAAGCGTGTATATACGTAAATGTATGGTTACAACAATAGCACCACCAAAAACAGGTACGTTTCTACATAACCGCAGACGTAGCAGCAAATAAATGTCGCAAGCAGCGTTATATTTAGTTGAACAAATTGATTTAGCTTCGAAGAAAAGCGTTTTAAATTGATAAAAATAAGTTTAAACGTATTTTACTCAAGGCCATTAGAAAGATTAAATAGAGAGGACAAACATTTTGTAGGAGTTAAAAATATGTTCTCCTTTAGTGCTGATAATTATACTATAAGCAAATTCTTTTGTATTCAAAATTGCATGTATAACACAAATTATTTTGCTTTGAAGAATCGGTTGTATGTAGCTCAATTCTTAAAATAGATCAACAACTGCGTAAATATATACGTTAACATCTCTTCAAAATTGTAGCTACTAAAATGAAGAAATGACGAAAACATTATTATCTGAACAATGGCTTGTATTCTAAAAATATTATATATTCGACCGAGCTTGGCGATTTTTTCATACACCTTTGCACGTAATATATGTCCGTATCCGGTGAAATTTGAAGAGCTAAAATGAGGAGTACGATCCTCTTATTTGAACAATGGAACAAACGTCTAATCGGACGCCTATATACATATACCAGCTCATCAAATTTTATCAAGATATCTCAAAAATTGAGGGACTAGTTTGCATACAAACAGACAGACGGACAGACGGACAGACGGACATGGCTAAATCAACTCAGCTCTTCAACCTGATTATTTCGGTATACTTAATGGTGGTTCTATCTATTTTCCTTTAAGGACTTACTATTTTCGGTTTCGTGAAGAAATTAATATACCATTTCATTTTCATGAAAGGTATAAAAAGAAGAAACAGACAATATCGCCGCCGCGTACCTATTATATTTGTAATTTATTTTTTAGTATGACAAGTTTTCCGCATGTAGGTGGTATCGATATTTTTACTTTATTAATTTTCAACAATTTTTTAATATTCAAATGTTTTTAAATGTTTAAATGTTTTAGTGAAAATTGTGTTTTTCATTAATTTCCATTTTTCATTAATTTCCATCATTGTAAGTAAGAAAATACTTTTTGTGTAATCAATATTTACTTGCAATATTTTAAATTTCAAATCTATATGTATCTGATTGTGGTCTTTGTTGTTTTTTGTTTTATTAAATAAATACAGTGTCACCCTCCTGAAGATGCCAAGGAAAATTGGCGAAACGTCGAGCTGAAAGGTGGAATAATCTTTGTTTTATTTGCACCCAACACAATAGATCTGCGTAGCTTAAAATATACATAAATATTATTCAAACAGATCGGAAGAAAATTATATATATTATTCACGGAAAGCCTGTCAGTAATAAAAATTCTGTATTACATCATAATTTACAACAACAATAAAGAACAACATAGCCCAACCATGAAGAACTAATACCAGCACATGAAATATAAATATGGTGAACATATTTGTATGAATCTTAAGCATTTTAGTAAAGAGAAAATTAAACTTTCGAAACAAACAGAAACTCTTAAATTTTTATTAGAATGCAAAAGGTACGCGCTTATTCCCAAACACCTATCCAACACATTAAAAAGTACAATAGTCGACACAACGTCAGGTAAAATAACACAACAAATAGAAAAGAACCAAACACAATTTCTTCTTAAAAATACTTAACATTGAGATAACACAAAAAATATGAACATAAAAACCACCGAAGATACAATATACCACACTCAACAACAAACACGTAAAGATCTTAGTGAGGAAGAATTTAATGCAGTTATAGTCAAGCAAAACTGTCTCAGCAAAAAGATAGGAGAACAGAAAGCAGCGACACTATCTTCTAAGATTAACCAACTTAAGCACGAGCAAATACGTAAACTGGGAATCAACATTAACAGCGAATGGCTTGTCAACACTACAAATATAGATTTTCCCGAAGATGTGAAGTGGTTTGTGTCTTTAGGCAAAAAATTTACAGTCCCTACAACAACAATAATTTCTCACCTATACACACAATAGCACAAATGGAACAAGTGTTTGAAACATTAGAAACTGAGAATGAAAAAAAATAGCAAGAAAGAAATTGTGCAGGAGAGTTCTTCAATTTAGGCGCAACATTAAACATAATTCCGCAATGAAATTTGTACTAGAGACTCACAAAAAAACAAAAGTTTTCCTAAAACTTCACAAGGATGACATAATCGTAACACACGCGGACAAGGGGAAAAAACTGTCGTTCTATATAAAGCGGACTACAAGACGAAAATTGAAAAACTACTAGGAGATAAGATAAACAGACAATATCGCCGCCGCGTACCTATAATGTTTGTAATTTATTTTTTAGGATGACAAGTTTACCGCATGTAGGTGGTATCGATATTTTTACTTTATTAATTTTCAACAATTTTTTAATATTCAAATGTTTTTAAATTTTTAAATGTTTTAGTGAAAATTGTGTTTTTCGTTAATTTCCATCATTGTAAGTAAGAAAATACTTTTTGTGTAATCAATATTTACTTGCTATATTTTAAATTTCAAATCTATATGTATCTGATTGTGGTCTTTGTTGTTTTTTGTTTTATTAAATAAATACAGTGTCACGCTCCTGAAGATGCCAAGGAAAATTGGCGAAACGTCGAGCTGAAAGGTGGAATAATCTTTTTTTATTTGCACCCAACACAATAGATCTGCGTAGCTTAAAATATACATAAATATTATTCAAACAGATCGGAAGAAAATTATATATATTATTCACGGAAAGCCTGTCAGTAATAAAAATTCTGTATTACATCATAATTTGCAACAAGAATAAAGAACAACATAGCCCAACCATGAAGAACTAATACCAGCACATGAAATATAAATATGGTGAACATATATGCATGAATCTTAAGCATTTTAGTAAACAGAAAATTAAACTTTCGAAACAAATAGAAACTCTTAAATTTTTATTAGAATGCAAAAGGTACGCGCTTATTCCCAAACATCTATCCAACACATTAAAAAGTACAATAGTCGACACAACGTAAGGTAAAATAATACAACAAATAGAAAAAACCAAACACAATTTCTTCTTAAAAATACTTAACATTGAGATAACACAAACAAATATGAACATAAAAACCACCAAAAATACAATATACCACACTCAACAACAAACACGTAAAGCTCTTAGTGAGGAAGAATTTAATGCAGTTATAGTCAAGCAAAACTGTCTCAGATAGGAGAACAGAAAGCAGCGACACTATCCTCTAAGATTAACCAACTTAAGCACGAGCAAATACGTAAACTGGGAATCAACATTAACAGCGAAAGGTTTGTCAACACTACAAATATAGATTTTCCCGAAGATGTGAAGTGGTTGTTGTCTTTAGGCAAAAAACTTACAGTCCCTACAACAACAATAATTTCTCACTTATACACACAATAGCAAAAATGGAACAAGGGTTTGAAACATTAGAAACTGAGAATGAAAAAAAAATAGCAAGAAATAAAGTGTGCACCAGAGTTCTTCAATTTAGGCGCAACATTAAACATAATTCCGCAATGAAATTTGTACTAGAGACTCACAAAAAAACAAAAGTTTTTCTAAAACTTCACAAAGATGACATAACCGTAACAGCCGCGGACAAGGGGAACAAAACTCTCGTTCTATATAAAGCGGACTACAAGACGAAAATTGAAAAACTACTAGGAGATAAGAATACCTATAAAGTGATAAGAGCCTACCCAACATCCACACTTCAAGTGTAGTTTACGAAATTCAATGTAAAGGGAATGAAGAAGATAGCTGCAATAAGATCTACATTGGGACCACGTAGCGCGCTCGGCACGCGGGTAGCTGAGCACGAAGCTCTGCTTAAAAGACAACAATTACTTCGTGCATAGCAACAATATATATACACAAACATATGGAATGCCTATGGGCAAGCCCCTTTCCCTACCATTGCCGATATAATAATGGATGACGCGCTTTCACACACTTTTATTGAATTACAAGAACAACACAACATACAAATAAAGTTCCTAGTCAAATATGTAGATGATATTTTCGCCATCATCCCAAGAAAAGTTACAAATACAATATTAGATGTTTTAAATAAATATCATTATGGACTAAAATTTACGATCGAAAATGAAGAAAACAAAAACATCCCCTTTCTAGACACCCGTATACACATGCTCAATAACAAACTAATATTGGATTGGTACTCGAAACCAACCTCTTCTGGGCGCCTCATAAACTTTATATCTTCACAGCCTTTTAAATACAAAATAAATACGGCGAAGAACTTTATAGACAAAATATTATCTATCAACCATCAAAGTTTTCATGACGCAAATATTAGCAAAATTAAATTGACGCTTAAAAAAATAATTATCCGGACCATATTATATCAAATTTAATAAATGAGAAACAAATGGAAATAGAAAATGTAACCCAAAAAAACACAGTCTTCAGACACAAATAACCAGACAAAGCGATACTTCAGTGTCACATACATTCCTAGGCTCACAGAAAATTTCCCACATGACTTGACAAAAACATCAAACACAAACACTACACTAGAATACAGACCAAACTGCACTTTGGCAACGTGCTTTTCAAAAACAAAAACACCCATAGATCTCCAACAACGTAGCAATGTAGTTTACGAAATTCAATGTAAAGGGAATCAAGAAGATAGTTGCAATAAGGTGTACATTGGGACCATGAAGCGGGCGCTCGGCACGCGGGTAGCTGAGTACGAAGCCGATATACGTAAACAAAAACAAAGCACAGCTTTGGCACAACAGGCAATAGAAAATAAACACACAGCTGATTTTGAAAACATAAAAATAATATACACTGAAAGGGGAGAAAAAGCGAGATATACTGTGAGGTTCCATTTTGAAACCTCCGAAAAATTTGTACATACGTACACACCCTACTGCACACTCCACACCAAACGCCAATTGCCAAACACAGTATTTTTAGTTTAGGTTAAGTTCTTTTATTTATTAAAGTTTTTAGTATAATAAATGTTTTATTATTTGCTTTACACTTATTTCAGTTTGTACGATTATATTAATTATTTAAGTTTTAGTTTTGCCACACGTCCGTGTCTCCTTTTTTGTCCAAAATTATAATAATTGTCTATATCATTTTTTATGTCCGTGATGTGGGCCGCAGTTGTATTTGACATGCGCATTGCCATCTGTACGCGCCTGCCAAATACAACTTAAAGCCCAACCACATAGAATACCTTATTATATTTTGAGGTAAGGCTTATGTTCCTTATATCACCCTTCCTTTTCAAAGAAGAATTTGGCAAATTAAACACGTGTGCCATATTCTTCTTTTGAATTCTATTAATTGGTTCGAATGAATGAAAATATTAGGGTGTACCTTCCTTTTTGAAATTGGTTCATCCGTAGCAATTTTATATTTGATGTAAGATAAATTAAAAGCTAGAATTACGTTAATATTTTTTTCTTTATGTTGTTTTTGTATAATAAATTTAAATTGTATATAATTCAGTTATGAATTTCCAATTTCTAAATTTATATTAAGATATATAAATGCATATAGGAAAATATTTTTTTTGTGTTTTACATTTTGCATTGATGCACATGCTAAATTCATATAAATTTGAATCTTTTTTGTTAGACATTTAAATTTGTATTTGTTTTGTTCTGCCTTATTGACTGTTTATAAATATATTGCATGTACATATGAATGTAATATTTCTGTATTTATTAATTTATTTTGTTTATTCTATTTTTATGTACAGTCTTTTCTTTTTTTTTTTTGTTTCATCAATAATTGTAACAATAGGGTTGTTAATTTTAGTTACTACAAAAGGACCGTGGTAAATATTTTCATGTTTGTGCCGTGGTTCTTTTTGTACAAGAACTATAGCGCCAATTTTAATAGCTTATGGTCGAGCCGTTCTATCATAAAACGTTTTGGATTGTATTTTATTTTTTATTATTAAATCTTTTGCCATTTCATGTGTTTTCTGCATTCTAAATTTAATCTCTTTAGCATAGTTTTCGGCATTGTAAAGTGGGTAAATTTTTTCCTTTCGTAATTCATGAGGTAAAGTTACCTCTTTACCAAATACTAACTCGAAGGGAGAAAATTTATTGTCGAAAACTGTGCTAGTTGTTGTATTGTGTAGGAAAGTAAAGTATTTTAAGTAAATATCCCAATCATAAAAAGTATTGTTTAAATATGCACGTAAGTATTCATTAAAAACTCTATGATTACGTTCAATTGTACTGTGAGGACCAAATAAATCCCCATTAATTTGGCCCACACAAAACGACCCCACAACATATTTGACACGACATTAACACAACAAGTGGCCACAAAAGGCTATAGCAACAGACCAACCAACAGGTCCAATAAAGCATACATCATATTCGATACAACAATAACTCAACAGCCAGTCAAAAAAGGCTATAGCAACAGACCAACCAACAAGTTCAACACAGCATTGACACAACAGCCAGTCACAAAAGGCTATAACAACAGACCAACCAACAAGTTTCAGCAACGCAACGAGCGTTCGCAACATCGAACAGCAACCATACCAACGCAACCATTTGAGCCAGCAATGCCAAACAAGGCAATAAAAGGAGCGACACAGCAGCACAGCAGTCAGTCAACACGGAGCTGTGGTCGTGACCAGAGCTACTAGCGAAGTAGATCCCTATCGCAGTTGACCTACTCTATGCAGTAGGAATCCACTTCATAGGAGCGAGTCGTGGAATGGTGATTGCGGTTGACCTTCTCTACGCATCACCCTCCAAAGACCAAAGGCCCCGCCACAGTAAGGCTCAACCGCGACAGGCGTCACCCGATCACCTCCGTCAGTAGAAGTACGCCGGCAGATGCCGCAACAGAGCGGCAACGACGTAAGGCGCGACAGAGCACCGCAGAAGAGAGAGACGCCGACCTAAGGCGCGTCAAGGCACCGACGCCACATACTAACGGGACCCGTCTAACGGAACACGGCGACAGAGCATCGCCTCAGCAATACAAGTAGACGCCGACGTAAGGCGCGACAGAGCACCGAAGCAGAATTATACGAGCATACGACACTGGTCGCAGCAGCGCAACGCTAACATACGACGTTGGCCGCAGTAGAGATACGTTAACATACGACGCTGGTCGCAGCAGCGCAACACTAACATACGACATTGGCCGCAGCAGAGATACGCAGTCGCTAACCGTAAAAGAAACACGCCGACGCACGGCGTCACTGAGATACATTTACACATACCCAGCAGGCCGTCCTAACGGAACGATCCTAACGAGACGCGAAGACCGTTAGCCCACCACCAATCACGGAGCAAGCATAAAGCGAAGTGAAGAATATACACAAATCTTTCTTTTATTATATTTTTACAGTTGGAGTATATAGAGTTAAAGCAATAAAGTGAATTTTATATGAAATCGATTTGCAAGGTGCCCCTTTAATACAAATTTATTGTAAACGAACCTTGGGCACGGCGAGTATACCCCAGCAAATATCAAAGAAGCAACGGGGCACGAAAAAGCTTCGTTACAGTACCAACAGTTTCGTGATGGTATGCAGTTGAAAAATTATGTTTAATATTTAAAATTTTAGTTAATTCTTCAAATAATTCATTTTTAAATTCTGTACCTAAATCTGATTTTATGGCGTTCATTACGCAGTAGGTTAAAATAAATATTTCGAAAATGGCTGAAGCAATTGTTTTTGCTGATTTGTCTGGTATAGCAACTGTTACCTGCTATTTGGTCATTTCGCAAATCATGGTAACTGCGAACTTGTTACCGTGTTTGGACTCAGGGAGAGGTCCTATTTTATCTATAATTAATAGATCAAATGGTTTACAAGGAGTTGGTGTTAAAACGAGTTTTTCTTTCGTTTTGGGTTTAACCTTGTTTAAAAGACAATCATTACAACTTTTGATATATTTCGCTATATCAACTGTCATGTTCTTCCAATAAAATTTTGCTCGAAGTTTTGCGTAAAGGTTTTTAATTCCGCAATGTCCACCTGAAATTGGATCGTTATGGTAAATTTTCATTAGTTTAAGTTTTGTGTCCTCGTCTGTTACTGTCTCCACTGGATCTGTTAAGATAACTTCTAATGATTTTAAAATTTTATTTCCAATATTTTTTAAATTTGTAATAGTATAATGTTCGAACAAAATATCGTTTTTAGGCCATTCAATCTGCTTAATTTTGCGTTTGCCGGCTTTTGATTCAAGCCTCGAAAGTAATTTCTCTAAAGTCATTATTTCGTTAACAAACTCTAAACTAAGTAACTCCAGTTCTTTATGTTTTATATACGCAAATATTCTCAAATTTGTTGTTTTATTATTTTTATCGTAAGTAATTTCAGATCTTATTCGTGGAATCTTTTTTGAAAAATTAAATGAAAATTTGTCGTAGACATGTAAAGTAAGTTGTTTTTCGTCGTTTTTGTCTGCTTTCCTAGGAAGGTTATTGCCGTTTTGTTATTGATCTTGTCTGTACAGCGTCAGTACCAACGTTTGATTTACCCTTAATATAAACTATAGTAAAGTTATATTCCGCTAATTCTAGCCTAATTCTCGAAAGTTTTGAAGATGGGTCTTTCATGTTGAATAGGTATACTAGAGGTCTATGAATTGACTTTACAATAAAATGGGTGCCATAAACGTATGGTCGAAATTGCTTGATTGCAAAGTAAATAGCTAAGAGTTCCAACTCTATAATTGGTTTTTTCTGTTCTGCTTTATTAAATGCTTTAGAAGCGAAACAAATTGGTAAATCACTGTCTTGCTGTTCTTGACTTAAAATAGCGCCACATCCAGTTGTGGAAGAATCAACGGTAATAATGAATTGTTTAGCAAAATCTGGATATTGAAGTACTCTTGGTGAAAGTAGTGTTGCTTTCAAAGATAAAAATGCCCTTTCGCACTCTACATCCCATACAAATTCATCTCTTTTTCTGCTTAATCGGTTTAAAGGCGCTGCCAGAGACGCAAAATTTGGTATAAACCTTCGGTAATAGTTTGCAAACGCGACGAATCGTCGTACCGCGTCTTTATCAGTTGGTTCTGTATACTTTCTGATTGCGTTTATTTTGGAGTCGTCTGGCAACAAACCTGTGGCTGAACATTTGTGACCTAGAAATGTAACTTCTGGTCGTAAAAACTTGCATTTATTTGGGTTAAGTTTGTGATTGAAAGACCTACAAGTATTGAAGACTTTTGAAAGATTTGTAATACGATATGCAACCACAACCTATGGCGATAATATCGGGCGGGTTAGGGGGTTAGAATATTCCCGCGGTAGGTATATCTGTCGTAAGAGGCGACTAAAATACCAGGTTCAAAGGGCTGTATAGCGCAACCCTTCAGGTTGCCAGCCCAATATATAGCTTCTCCAAACCCAATTGTCAACCTCACCTATCCGCGGCGAATCCTGTTTCACTAACAGACGAGGCTCTGGCGACCCCAATCTCCTCATGGAACTTGGGGGTGGGGATGGAGGGGATGGCCTGAAGGTTTAATGTGGCCACATAAATCGTTCCCGAGATGGTCGGGCTAGCACCTTAATGGTGCTGTGGTACCGGAGCGTACCGAATCTGTATCCGCCAAAGGACCATTACATCGATAACACCCCCCAAAGCCTTCGGGGAGCAACTTTATCGCTAAAACAACAACAACAACAACAACAACGATAATATCGTCGACGTACAAAAATGCGACGTTGGGTGGTATACCCGAAAAAGCTATTGTCATCATTCGTGAGAATGAATTTGGTGCTATATTTAAACCGAGGGGAAGCGCTTTCCATCTAAATGCACCTCGGTCAGTGCTGAAAGAAGTAATGTCACGTGAGTCATGATGCAAGGGGGTTTGATGAAATCCCGAAAAAAGATCTAATGTGTAAAAATACTTTGCCCTGCCAAGATTGCCTAAGATATCGTCAACTCTAGCTAGTGGAAATTTATCAGCAAAGAGTTTTTTGTTTACTGCGCGAAAATCTACGCACATACGATAAGCTTTTTGACCATTGGTATCTTTCTTTGAGATTACAATCAAAGGACTATTGTAATTGGAATAACTGGGTTCAATCAAATCGTTGTCTAACAGTTTATTTACTTGGCGATTTATTTCTTCGCGTTGAGAGTATGGCAATCGATAGTTTTTAACATATACCGGTCCGTTGTCTGTCAATCTTAATTTTTGCTCGTAGATCTTGTTTAAAGTCATTTTGTCCGTATCGAGAGCGAAAATGTCGGCATAATCTATGCAAAGGTCAATTAATTTACTATGAGCATATTGAGGTATTTGATTTTTTTAAATTGAAGTCAGTTTTTTCGTAGGTTTGTCTTCTGTTTCTGTCTTGTTAATTGTATAAACATTGTAGTTTGAAAGTTTTTCTGTCCGAATACTTTTTCTTTTCACATACTTGACATCATCCGTGGTGTTAATGACTTTAATTATTAGGTTGCTGGAATTAACAATGCACCTATCTGTGAAAACGCCTTTTTCAATTTCCTGCGAGTCCACGAAAAGTGGCTCGGGTGAATCTCCTAAATCAAGAAGTCTGAATATTTCACATCTGGGAGGAATGATACAACTGTAGCGCTCTGTTCCGTGTAGGATTGGTATCGCGGCTGTTTCATTACCTACCCAAAAAGAAATACTATTTCTTTCATAATTAATAATGCATTTGTTAATTTTCAGAAAATCTTTATCTAATATGCCATCGGGTGGAATATTAAAGTCTTCATCTACTACATGTAAAGTATGTTTAAGAGAAAAGTTTGAAAAATTTAGCTTTACGGTAATTTTACCTAATTTCGAAACTGAATTTGAAGTGACACCGGTAATGTTAATAATGTCGTTTGTGTTTAATGAGATATTACTGTCTATACATGATATTTTTATTAATGAAATGTCTGCTTGAGTGTCTACTAAGAAAGAACAAATTTTTTGTGACTCGTTAAGTTGTAATTCTGTAAAATCTGAGTAATATAAATTTAAACAATAGATGGCTATTGGTGAGGAAGTTCGCTTACTCGCTTAGTTCGTTCTCCCCCAGTGTTCGCTCCTGAGGGGAACTCGCGTTTAAAGCGCGTACGTTTGCATTTCTACTACTACCGTTTGATGACCTTGAGTTGTTACTTTTATTGTTACTGCTATTTGTATTTGAATTTGAGTTTGAACGTGTATTGCTATTGTTACTATTTTTGTATCTATTTCTATTATCATATCGATATCTCTGATTATTGTTACCGTTATGGTTGCTATTGTATGAAAATGAACTATTACTTCTATAATCAGTATAGCCGCGGTTTGGGTAAAAGCCACGGTAACTACCACGTGAATTTCTGATTGTATTGTTTCCACGCGTTCGAAAAGCTAAAACCTGACGCTCTGTTACTTCGTTGTTATGTTCTAAAATTCATTTCGCTACTATTTCTTTCGGATCAGTAAATGCCGTTGAGGCTAAAATGGTTTTTACTAAATTTTATTTTGCATTTAAACGGCACACGTTAACCGTTTGTTCGACTGCCATTTCATGAGCTTTCGCTTGAGTGATCCCTTCGATAATAAGAGACCCCTCAAGTGAGTCAGCTAAATCTTCAACTTTTTTGGCAAAATCTGTATAATTGTTATTGTTAATGTGCAACGCTGCAATTTTCCCTGCTACTACTTTCGAGTTGTCTGGTCTTATCCTATTACGTAGAGCTACTTTAATTTCGTTAACTGACGTTACTGCGTCGGTATTGCTTCACGGGCTTTACCCTCCAGTTTTGATTTTAAGAACGCTATAAAAGTAACAGTTAAATTTACATCAGCGAACTCTTCAATTAATTCGTTTTTGTCTATAAAAGTTTCAAGTGCTAGAGGATCACCGCTGTAGTTTTCTCTAATAGAATTTGCACACATGTTAAAGAAAGTTTTCTTTTCCTCAGGTGTTGCCATGATTTGATCGTAAAGATCTGAAGCTGAATTAGAAGAAGGTGAGGCAACGTTTGTACTAATTGGATCGTTAAGATCTGCGTTAACGTTAGAAGCAGTGATAACTAAGTTTGTACTATTTGAGTCGTTAAGATTTGAAGCTTAATTAGAGGTTAATTTTTTACTGGAAGAATCTTCGAAGCGTGGAAAATCTGTTGACAAAGATAATCCATTTTCCTTGTTTGTGACTTCTTCGGTCGAAGATGAAGTTAAACTTTCGTAACTTGAGGCTGAATTATAGGAATCTGAATCTGAAGTTTTTTGCACTTGCTTACCACTTCTAAGGTACATATGTAGTTACCAGAATAGCAAAAAGAATTCAGTTCAAATTGCTATGAAATTAATGAAGTACTTATTTGAATGTTTGAATTTATGTTTGAAGCTGAAATGTTGAGGAAAAAGAGAAAAACAAATTTTGTAAGGGGAACTGATTTACAGGTGAATAGTCGCTAAAGAAATATTTAACAATTTATTAGGAGAATTAATTGAAACTGCAGTATGCTTGTATGAAAAATCTGTAAAAAGTTATTGAATTTAAAATGGCTCAAAATATGTAAGTATAAATTGGTAAAAATCTCAAAATGTGGTAATCACGGACGCACCGCTTTATTCAAAAAAATATTAATTGGTTTTTCATGGAACAACCGCATCTATAAAAAAAAACTTAGTTGGTTTTTCACGGAACCACGGCTTTATATAAAAAATCTGAATTTGTTTTCCACAAACCGCCGTTTATATCAAACAAATTCAATTGGTTTTTCGCCACCACTTATATCAAAAATTCATCAAATTTATAGGGTACCTTATCTATTTCACTCAGTCTTATATGGTGATATTTTGTTGGAAAATGAGCGTATATATAAACAATTTTTTTTTTGAAGTAATTAAAAATTTGAAAAATGGAAAATTCGAGATTTGAAATTTTAAATAGAAGGTTTGTGAAATAAATTGCAAATTTGAAGAATGAAAGCTTGAAAATATGTGAATTTGTAAAATAAATTGATGAAGTTTTAATTCAGAATTTTGAAAACTTGAAAAATTTGAAGAAATTGTAAATTTGTGAAATGAATTTAACCTTGGAAGAAAAAATTTTTAGATGTAAATCTGAAAACGTTAGACTTTATAAAATGCTTCGAAAATTAAAAAAAATTGTTGGAAATTGAAGTAGTTAAATTTAGAACGCACCACTTTGCCGTTTTAATAAAAAATTCCAAGTCTTTTATATAAACGAACGCACCGTTGTTATAAAAAAATCCAAAATATTTTAAAAATGTATATTATTTAATGTGGACGCACCGCACTTAATAAAAATTGTAAATTTTTTGTATACATATATGTAAAGAAAAACCCGTAGGTAAAATTTTATTAATACATGCTTATATATCATATACTTATTTCCCTCCTTCACTGCTGCTTTGATGATGGCTGCCGCTGATGTTAATGCTGGCCTTCGTTGCCGACGGTGGTTGCTGCTGCTGGGCTTTGCTGTTGATGTTCGCCGCTGCCGATGTTCGCTGCCGCTGGCGGTGGTACAGTTTATAGATCCGTTATCTGAAGGGCGTGGGTTTCTGCATGCCGTTATTATGTATATTATAATTAAATAATTTATGTTATCTTTGATCTTTTAATTTTAAAACTTTGTAGTTCGTAGAATTTAGTTCTTTATGTTATTTCCGTAGTGTTTAGTTTTTAGATAATTTGTTGTATTAGGAAATTGTATATTGTAGATTTTTGTTATTTCGCATTTTGTTGTAATTTTATTACAATAGTTTAGTTAATTTTATTATGTTCGGATCACACGCACTCAACTCACCTGTACCACCACCATAGACCGTCACGGTCGCCATTTGCGGTTCCCTTTTGGAACTTCTGCAAAATTGATGTGCGTTTTGCACGTCCAACACTCACTTCACATAAAACACGAGTTATTAGTTTAGTTTCAGTTCATTATTTAAGTAGTTTTTAGTTTCTTTGTGGTATAATAAATGTTGTCTTATAATTTATTTTACACTTATTTGGTTGGTTTTTAATTAAATATTTTATTTTCGCCCACACTTACTTTGTGTCGCGTTCAATGTCCAAATTATATTCGTGTCTATAACATTATTTATGTCAGTGATGTGGGCCGCAGGCGCGTGCAGGTGGCAACGCGCATGTCAAATACAACTTAAGTCCCAACCACATAGAATACCTTTTAATGTATTGCTCTAATTCTTATGTTTCTTATAGGGGCAACATAAAACATAATTCCGCAGAGAAATTTGTACTAGAGACTCACAAAAAAACAAAAGCATTTCTAAAACTTCACAAAGGTGACATAGTCGTAACAGACGCGGACAAGGGGAACAAAACTGTCATTCAATATAAAGCGGACTACAACACGAAAATTGGAAAATTACTAGGAGATAAGAATACCTGTAAAGCGATAAGAGCCTACCCAACATCCACACTTCAAAGGAAAAACAATAATATAATACTCGAACTATTCAAAGGAAAGCACATTAGCCAAAAAGATAAACAACAATTAACCAGCACAGCAGCTACAGCACCTCGTTTATATGGACTGCCAAAAATCCATAAGCCAGAATGTCCCTTACGTCCGATTGTCTCGCCTATCAATGTTCCATGTTATCATTTGTCCAAATACATAGAAACAATTCTTAAGTCGTTGACTTCCACCGAATATAACATTAAAAACTCGTTTGAGATAAAAGAAAGACTGCAAAATTTAACCATACGTAATGATGAATTGTTAGTGTCGTTTGATGTCGTCTTCTTATTCACTAATATACCAACAAATATGGCCTCAAAAATAATAATGCAATATTTTGGAATTCTGCTTAAAAGACAACAATTATTTCGTGCACAACAACAACATATATACACAAACACATGGAATGCTTATGGGCAACCCCCTTTCCCCAAACATTGCCGATGTAATAATGGATGACACGCTTTAACACAATTTTATTGAATTACAAAAACAACACAATATACAAATAAAGTTCCTAGTCAAACATGTAGATGATATTTTCGCCATCATCACAAGAAAAGATAAAAATACCATATAAGATGTTTTGAATAAATATCATAATCGACTAAAATTTACGATCGAAAAAGAAGAACACAACAACATCCCCTTTCCAGACACCCGTATACACAGGCACAATAACATACTAATATTGGATTGGTACTCGAAACCAACCTCTTCTGGGCGCCTCATAAAGTTTATATCTTCACAGTCTTTTAAATACAAAATAAATACGGCGAAGAACTTTATAGACAAAATATTATCTATCAGCTATCAAAGTTTTCATGACGCAAATATTAGGAAAATAAAATGGACGCTTAAAAAGAATAATAATCCGGACCATATCATATCAAATTTAATCAGAAACAAATGGAAATAGAAAATGTAACCCAAAAAACATAGTCTTCAGACACAAGTAACCAGACAAAGCGATATTTCAGAGTCACATACACTCCTAGCCTCACAAAAAATTTCACTCATGACTTGACAAAAACTTCAAACACAAACACTACACTAGCATACAGATCAAACTGCACTTTGTCCACGTGCTTTACAAAAACAACAAGTAAGGAAGGTTAAGTTCGGGTGTAACCGAACATTACATACTCAGTTGAGAACTATGGTGACAACATAAGGGAAAATAACCCTTTAGGTTATATATAGGTGGACGCCATTTAGGGATATCGCCATAAAGGTGGACCAGGGCTGACTCTAGAATTTGGGTATCAAATTAAAGATGTTAATGAGAATTTTAAAAGGCGTGGGCTTAGTTCTATATGTGGAAGGCGTTTCAAGATATCGCCGTAAAGGTGGATCGAGGGTGACCCTAGAATTTGTTTGTACGATATGGGTACTAAATTTAAGGGGTTAATGAGTATTTTAAAAGGGAGTGGGCCTTAGTTCTATAGGTGGACGCCTATTCGGGATATCGCCATAAAGGTGGACCAGGGGTGACTCTAGAATGGGTTTGTACAATATGGGTATCAAATGAAAGCAATTAATGAGTATTTTAAAGGGCGTGGGGCTTAGTTCTATAGGTGGACGCCTTTTCGAGATATCGCCATAAAGGTGGACCAGGGATGACTCTAGAATGTGTTTGTACGATATGGGTATCAAATTAAAGGTATTAATGAGGGTTTTAAAAGGGAGTGGTGGTAGTTGTGTATGTGAAGGCGTTTTCCAGATATCTACCAAAATATGGACCAGGGTGACCCAGAACATCATTTGTTGGATACCGCTAATTTATTTATGTATATAATACCACAAACAGTATTCCTACCAAGATTGCAAGGGTTTTTTATTTCGCCCTGCCGAACTTTTTCATTCTCTTCTACTTAATATGGTAGGTGTCACACCCATTTTACAAAATTTTTTTCTAAAGTTATATCTTGCGTCAATAAACCAATCCAATTACCATGTTTCGTCCCTTTTTCGTATTTGGTATATAATTATGGCATTTTTTTCATTTTTCGTAATTTTCGATATCGAAAATGTGGGCATGGTCATAGTCGGATTTCGGCCGTTTTTCATACCAATACGAAGTGAGTTCAGATAAGTACGTGAACTGAGTTTAGTAAAGATATATCGATTTTTGCTCAAGTTATCGTGTTAAGGGCCGAGCGGAAGGACAGACGGTCGACTGTGTATAAAAACTGGGCGTGGCTTCAACCATTTCGCCCTTTTTCACAGAAAACCGTTACCGTCCTAGAATCTAAGTCCCTACCAAATTTCACAAGGATTGGTAGATTTTTGTTCGACTTATGGCATTAAAATTATTCTAGACAAATTAAATGAAAAAGGGCGGAGCCACGCCCATTTTGTAATTGTCTTTTATTTTTGTATTTTATTGCACCATATCATTACTGGAGTTGAATGTTGACATAATTTACTTATATACTGTAAAGATATAACATTTTTTGTTAAAATTTGACTTAAACATTTTTTTTTATAGTGGGCGTGGTCGCTCTCCGATTTTGCTAATTTTTATTAAGCATACATACAGTAATAAAAGTGATGTTCCTGCCAAATTTCATAGTGATATCTTCAACGACTGCGGAATTACAGCTTGCGAAACTTTTAAATTACCTTCTTTTAAAAGTGGGCGGTGCCACGCCCATTGTCCAAAATTTTACTAGTTTTCTTTTCTGCCTCATACTTTCAACTCACCTACCAAGTTTCATCACTTTATCCGTCTTTGGTAATGAATTATCGCACTTTTTCTGTTTTTCGAAATTTTCGATATCGAAAAAGTGGGCGTGGTTACAGTCCGATATCGTTCATTTTAAATAGCGATCTGAGATGAGTGCTCAGGAACCCACATACCAAATTTCATCAAGATACCTCAAAATTTACTCAAGTTGTCGTGTTAACGGACGGACGGACGGACAGATATGTCTCAAACAAATTTTTTTTCGATCCTGATGATTTTGATATATGGAAGTCTATATCTATCTCGATTCCTGTATACCTGTACAACCAACCGTTATCCAATCAAACTTAATATACTCTGTGAGCTCTGCTCAACTGAGTATAAAAACACCCAACGTAGCAATGTAGTTTACGAATTTCAATGTAAAGGGAATGAAGAAGATAGCTGCAATAAGGTCTACATTTAGACCATGAAGCGGGCGATCGGCATGCGGGTAGCTAAGCACGAAGCCGATATACGTAAACAAAAACAAAGCACAGCTTTGGCACAGCATGCAATAGAAAATAAACACACAGCTGATTTTGAAATCATAAAAATAATAGACACTGAAAGGAGAGAAAAAGCACAATACACTTTAGAGAGCCAAAGAATTTTGCAAAAAAGAGGAAACACAATAAACAAAAAACAAAATACAGACAATATCGCCGCTGCGTACCTATTATATTTGTAATTTAGATTTTAGTATGACAAGTTTACCGCATGTAGGTGGTATAGATTTTTTTACTTTATTAACTTTCAACAATTTTTCAATATCAAATATTTTTAATGTTTAAATGTTTTAGTGAGAATTGTGTTTTTCGTTAATTTCCATCATTGTATGTAAGAAAACACTTTTTGTGCAATCAATATTTACTTGCAATATTTTAAATTTTAAATCTATATGTACCTGATTATGTTCTTTGTTGTTTTTTGTTTTATTAAATAAATACAGTGTCACGCTCCTGAAGAAGCCAAGGAAAATTGGCGAAACGTCGAGCTGAAAGGTGGAATATTCTTTGTTTTATTTGCGCCCAACACAACAGATCTGCGTACCTTAAAATATACATAAATATTATTCAAACAGATCGGAAGAAAATTATATATTTTATTCACGGAAAGCTTGTCGGTAATAAAAATTCTGTATTACACCATAATTTACAACAACAATAAAGAGCAACATAGCCGAACCATGAAGAACTACTACAACCACATGAAATATAAATATGGTGAACATATTTGTATGAACCTTAAGCAATTTAGTAAACAGAAAATTAAACTTCCGAAACAAACAAAAACTCTTAAATTTTTGTTAGAATGTAAAAGGTACGCGCTTATTCCCAAACATCTATCCAACACATTAAAAAGTACTATAGTCGACACAACGTCAGGTAAAATAACACAACAAATAAAAAAACCAAACACAATTTCTTCTTAAAAATACTTAAAATTGAGATAACACAAACAAATATGAACATAAAAACCACCAAAGATACAATATACCATACTCAACAACAAATACGTAAAGCTCTTAGCGAGGAAGAATTTAATGCAGTTATAGTCAAGCCAAACTGTCTCAGCAAAAAGATGGGAGAACAGAAAGCAGCGACACTATCCTCTAAGATTAACCAACTTAAGCACGAGCAAATACGAAAACTGGGAATCAACATTACCAGCGAATGGTTTGTCAACACTACAAACATAGATTTTCCCGAAGATGTTAAGTGGTTGTTGTCTTTAGGCAAAAAATGTACAGTCCCTACAACAACAATAATTTCTCACCTATACACACAATAGCAGAAATGGAACAAGTGTTTGAAACATTAGAAACTGAGAATGAAAAGGAAATAGCAAGAAACAAATTCCGCAGCAGAGTTCTTCCATTTAGGCGTGTAAGGTTCCTTTTTGGAACCTCTGCAAAATTGATGTGCGCTTTGCACATCCAACACTCAATCCACATAAAACACGAGTTATTAGTTAGTTTCAGTTCTTTACTTACTTACACTTACTTTGTGTCGCGTTCAATGTCCAAATTATATTCGTGTCTATAACATTGTTTATGTCAGTGATGTGGGCCGCATTTGTATTTGACATGCGCGTTGCCACCTGCACGCGCCTGTCAAATACAGCTTAACACCCAACCGCATAGAATACCTTATAATGCATTGCCCTAATGCTCATTTTCCTTATATCACCCTTCCTTTTCAAAAGAAGAATTTGGCAAATTAATTAAACACTTGTGCCATATTCTTCTTTTGTATTCTATTAATTGTTTCGGATGAACGGAAATATTAGGGTGTACCTTCCATTTTGAAATTCGTTCATCCGGAGCAATTTTATATTTGTTGTAAGATAAATTAAAAGTTAGAATTACGTAAATATTTTTTTCTTTGTTTTTTTTTTGTATAATAAATTTAAATTTTATATAATTCAATTATAAATTGAAATTCGTTCATCCGGAGCAATTTTATATTTGTTGTAAGATAAATTAAAAGTTAGAATTACGTAAATATTTTTTTTCTTTGTTTTTTTTTGTATAATAAATTTAAATTTTATATAATTCAATTATAAATTATCATTTTCCTAAATTTATATTAAGATTTATAGGTACATATAGGAATTTTTTTTTTTGTGTGTTTTCATTTGTCATTGATTACATGCTAAATCCGGCATTCAAAATTGTATTTCTTTTGTTCTGTGTTTTGCGGGGCAGTGTGGACCCGGGGAAGTCGGGCGTGTGCGTCCCAAATAAAAAGAAAGTAAAGAAAAGAATTAGCAACGAGTAATGACAAATTTATTCACGTTATAAGCAATATAAATTCTTAGCTTTATATATTATCAAAAAAGGAATTACTTCACAAACCAACTTGAAATTCACTCTTCTTAAAATGTTTAATCACACATTCGTGCACGGCATAAATTATAATTCAACCAGATAGATATACTGGTAAAAGGAAAGAACTAATTAAAATGCACACTTTAATATACACTTGGCCATTCAAATTTATCAAATTAATTACTTGCAATCTTAATGCAAGTGCAAATGGTTAAGATATAAAAATTTTACACTTGTGGAATTGGCAAAATTAATTATAAGTCGAAAATTAGGAAACTCACCTGTGAAATAGCTGCTGGTGCTCGAACGTTCAAAAACAGAAGGAGTTTTAAACGAAAAAATGTTCGCACCACCTGCCGATAGCTAACTTTCGTCGAGTTTTCTCCTTTGAAGTTAGCGCTCGGCAGGGGTGGGCCGTTACCGGTAAATAATAATGTTGCCAAAAATGTGCATTAGGGTGATAGCGAATATTTGGGCTGGTGGCCTAAACATTCTGCCTTCTTGGATGTTTGTAAATAAATTGTAAGTACATATGAATGTAATATTACTGAATATATTAATTTATTTTGTTTATTCTATTTTTATGTACAGTCTTTTCTTTTTTTGTTGTTTCATCAAGAATTGTAACATTAGGGTCGTTAATTTTAATTACAACAAAAGGACCCTGGTATATATTTTCATGTTTGTGGCGTGGTTCTTTTTGTACAAGAACTTTATCGCCTATTTTAATAGCGAATGGTCGTTCCGTTCCATCATAAAACGTTTTGGTTTGTATTTTATTTTTATTTATTATTAATTTTTTTGCCATTTCATGTGTTTTCTGCATTCTAAATTTAATCTCTTTAGCATAGTTTTCGGCATTGTAAAGTGGATCAATTTTTTCCTTTCGTAATTCATGAGGCAAAGTTGCCTTTTTACCAAATACTAACTCGAAGGGAAAAAATTTATTGTCGAAAACTGTGCTAGTTGTTGTATTGTGTAGGAAAGTGAAGTATTTTAAGTAAATATCCCAATCATAAAAAGTATTGTTTAAATATACACGTAAGTATTCATTAACAACTCTATGATTACGTTCAATTGTACCAACAGTTTCGTGATTAATGCAGTTGAAAAATTATGTTTAATATTTAAAAGTTTAGTTAGTTCTTCAAATAATTCATTTTTAAATTCTGTACCTAAATTTGATTTTATTGCGTTCATTACGCCGTAGGTTAAAAGAAATGTTTCGAAAATTGCTGAAGCAACTGTTTTGCTGATTTGTCTGGTATGGCAACTGTTACCAGATATTTGGTCATGTCGCAAATCATGGTAACTGCGAACTTGTTACCGTGTTTGGACTTAGGGAGAGGTCCTATTGTATCTATAACTAATAGATCAAGTGGTTTACAAGGAGTTGGTGTTAAAACGAGTTTTTCTTTCGTTTTTGATTTAACCTTGTTTAAAAGACAATCATTACAGCTTTTGATATATTTCGATATATCACGAGTCATGTTCTTCCAATAAAATTTTGTTCGAAATTTTGCGTAAAGTTTTTTCATTCCGCAGTGTCCACCTGAAATCGGGTAGTTATGATATATTGCCAATAATTTTAGTTTTGTGTCCTCGTCTGTTACTGTATCCATTGGATCTGTTAAGATAAAATCTAATGATTTTAAAATTTTATTTCCAATATTTTTGAAATTTGTAATAGTGTAATGTTCGAACAAAATATCGTTTTTAGGCCGTTCAATCTGCTTAATTTTGCGTTTGCCGGCTTCTGATTCAAGCCTCGAAAGTAATTTCTCTAAAGTCATTATTTCGTTAATAAGCTCTAAACTAAGTAACGCGAGTTTTTATGTTTAATGTGCGCAAAAATTCTTAAACTTGTTGTTTTAACATTTTTATCGTAAGTAATTTCAGATCGTATTCGTGGAATCTTTTTTGAACAATTAAATGAAAATTTGTCGTAGATATGTAAAGTAAGTTGTTTTTCGTCATTTTTGTCTGTTTTCCCAGGAAGGTAATTATCGTCTGCCGTTTTGTCATTGATCTTGTCTTTACTGCTAAAATTTGTTTGTTCGATTCCTTAATCTCATCGATTGGAATACGCGATAGTGTATCAGCACCAACGTTTGATTTACCCTTAATATATACAATAGTGAAATTATATTCAGCTAGTTCTAGCCTTATTCTCGAAAGTTTTGAAGAGGGTTCTTCCATCTTGAATAGGTATACTAGAGGTCTATGATCTGACTTTACAATAAAATGGGTGCCATAAACGTATGGTCGAAATTGCTTTATTGCGAAATAGATAGCTAAGAGCTCCAATTCTATAATTGGTTTTTTCTGCTCTGCTTTATTAAATGCTTTAGAAGCGAAACAAATTGGTAAATCACAACCTTGCTGTTCTTGACTCAAAATAGCGCCACATCCAGTTGTGGAAGCATCTACTGTAATAATGAATTGTTTTGTAAAATATGGATATTGAAGTAATTTTGGTGAAAGTAATGCTGCTTTAAAAGATAAAAATGCCCTTTCGCACTCTACATCCCATAAAAATTCAACTATTTTCCTGCTTAATCGATTTAGAGGCGCTGCCAGAGACGCAAAATCAGGTATAAACCGTCTGTAATAGTTTGCAAACGCGACGAATCGTCGTACCGCATCTTTATCAGTCGGCTCTGTATACTTTTTAATTGCGTTTATTTTGGAGTCGTCCGGCAACAAACCTTTGGCTGAATATTTGTGACCTAAAAATGTAACTTCTGGTCGTAAAAAGTTGCATTTATTTGGGTTAAGTTTGAGATTGAAAGACCTACAAGTATTGAAAACTTTTGAAAGATTTTTTATATGGTATGCTTCACTACAAACTATGGCGATAATATCGTCAACGTATAAAAATGCGACATTGGGTGGTATACCCGAAAAAGCTATTGTCATCATTCGTGAGAATGAATTTGGTGCTATATTTAAACCGAATGGAAGCACTTTCCATCTAAATGCACCTCGGTCAGTGCTGGAAGACGTGATGTCATGTGAGTCAGAATGCAAGGGGATTTGATGAAATCCTGAAAAAGGTCTAATGTTAAAAAATATTTGCTCTACCGAGATTATCTAAAATATCGTCAACTCTAGCTAGTGGAAATTTATCAGCAATGAGTTTTTTGTTTACTGCGCGAAAATCTACGCACATACGATAAGCTTTTTGACCATTAGTATTCTTCTTTGGGACTACATTCAAGGGACTATTGTAATTGGAATAACTGGGTTCAGTCAAATCGTTGTATAACAGTTTATTTACTTGGCGATTTATTTCTTCGCGTTGAGAGCATGGCAATCGATAGTTTTTAACATATTCCAGCTCGTTGTCTGTCAGTCTTAATTTTTGCTCGTAGAAGTTGTTTAAAGTCATTTTGTCCGTGTCAAGAGCAAAAATGTCCGCATAATCTATGCAAAGGTCAATTAATTGACTATGAGCATTATGAGGGATTTGATTTTTTAAAATTGAAGTCAGTTTTTTCGCACGTTCGTCTTCTGTTTCTGTCTTGTTAATTGTATAAACATTGTAGTTTGAAAGTTTTTCTGTCCGAATACTGTTTCTTTTTATATACTTGACATCATCCGTGGTGTTGATGACTTTAATTATTGGGTTACCGGAATTAACAATGCACCTCGCTGTGAAAACGCCTTTTTCGATTTCCTGCGAGTCCGCGCAAAATGGCTCGGGTGAATCTCCTAAATCAAAAGGTCTGAAGATTTCACATCTGGGTGGAATTATACAACTGTCGCTTTCTGTTCCATGTAGCATTGGTATCGCGACTTTTTCATTGCCTACCCAAAAGTAAAAACTATTTCTTTCATAATTGTTGAATTCCTAATACAACTCTGCAAACCAATTGTGCATTTCACTCAATTTCTATGTACTATGTATACTTTGTATATAAGGCTAATGTACTTTACAATAACTGAAGAGATTAGCTGTATAGACATCATACCATTTTATTGTAACAGTAAGTTGAAATAAAGAGTTTAACCAGAACGGTCACGCGTTTTAATTCCGCTGCGCTTAGAGAACCTTACAATTGGTTATGGGCCCAGATAGTAAAATCTGGTAAAATCTTTAATTCGGAAAAATTAAAGACTAATTAAAGACAATTTGTTGTGTTTTTCGGTTGTTTTGCTTATCCGGTGTTAAAAGCAATAATCGCGGTATAATGGCGAATGTGTTATCGAATATTGAGAAGTTAAGTAGTGATAATTATTCTACTTGGTGCATACAAATAAAAAGTTTGCTAATTACGTTAGTTTTGTGGTCTGTTGTAGTGGATTCTCCTCCAGAAGCAGAGAAAGCAAAAGCAGCATGGTTGATAAGTGATAGAAAAGCACTTGCAACTATCACTTTGAGCGTTAAACCTAGTGAGCTTATACACATAAAAAGCTGCGTTACGGCAAAAAGTGCTTGGGACGTTTTTAGCGGTCTTTACAAATCAGACACGGCATGTCGCAAAGTAAATTTGTTTAAAAAATTAATTCGCTTTAAATTTTCAAGTAGCGGTAAATTTTCGGTCCAATTAAAAGAATTTTGCTGTATAATAGACGATTTAAAGGAAGTTGGCATAACAATGGAAGACGATTTTTTATCCATTTTGCTCTTATGTTCGTTACCAGACGAAATGGAAAATTTTGTGGTGGCAATCGAAAGTAGAGACACATTGCCAAAGTTGGATAAACTCACAGCAAAAATATTGGAAGAAGAACAAAGACATGGCGACAAGAGCAGCGGTGGAGAAATAGTTTTTTCAGCAAACGAAGCGCGAAGACGGTACGGAGCTGGAAGTAGCAAAAATGTAAACAGCAGCAGAGGTGGTAGTGGTGATACCGGTATTGGAAGCGGCAAAGGTGCGAGCAGTGAAATCAGCGCAGGTGGTGGCAGAGGCTTTGGCAGCAGTAATGATACGAAGACAAGGCAGAAAGAAAATAGAAAAACTAACGAGCCAGGCAAATACAACAACGTTAAATGTTTTCATTGTGGGCGGAGAGGGCGTATACGCTCACAGTGCTCTTCTTCAGGTAACAATTCGTTGGTAGATGAAAAAGCTTGGTCATTATTTGAGAGAGATGGCGATTTCAGCGGAACTTGGATCATTGACAGCGGGGCGACGTCGCATTTGTGCAAAAATGCAAACAGTTTTGTTTCGCTTGTTCCTCTTAAGCATGAAATTATTTTAGCGTCGGGTTCGTGCATTTATTCAAAAGGAAAAGGCACGGTAGAATTAAAAACTAATTTTACAACAATGAAATTGCGAGATGTTTGGTATGTGCCTGATCTTCACTCAATTTTTTTTTCTATCAGCAAAGCAAGTGAGGGTGGTAATGTCGTGACGTTTGCACAAAATAGCGCAGTTATAAAAAATAAAAACAAAGACACTATTTTGACTGCTAAATTGGAAAGCGGAATCTATGTAGCAAATGTATTAGCTAGTAAAACTATAGAAAGCGTAAATGCTGTTAGTGATGATGTGAGTGACTGGCATAGGCGGTTTGGCCACATAAATGCAAATGATTTAATAAAATTAACAAAAACAAATATGGTGAATGGTTTAAATCTAAAATTTCCTAAGAAAATTGACTGTTTTACATGTGCAGTTTGTAAAATCCATGGTAAGCCCTACGCAAATTATGGTAAAGTTTATACGAAAGATGTCTTGGGGTTGGTGCATACAGACTTATGTGGACCGATAGGTATTAACTCGGTGGGTGGCGCATCATACTTCATGACATTTATATACGATTATTCGCGATATACAGCGGTTTATTTTTTGAAAAACAAATCCGAAGCGTTTGAAATGCTTAAACTTTTTACTGCGATCGCGGAGAAGCAGACAGGCCGCAAAATAAAAACAATTCGTAGCGACAATGGGAAAGAATTTGTCAATTCCCAGGTCAAGAATTTTCTTAATGCGCGGGGTATTCGACACCAAACTACGGTTCCGTATAGTCCTCAGCAAAACGGCGTTGCTGAAAGGGCCAACCGGACATTGGTCGAAATGGCGCGATGTATGCTAAACGCGTCTGGGTTGCCTCAATCGTTGTGGGCAGAGGCGGTGAGTACGGCGGTATATATCCGGAAAAGGCCACCTACGAAGATTTTGGAATCTGTAACACCTTATGAAAGGTGGAATGGACAAAAGCCAAGCGTGTCACATTTTCGAACTTTTGGTTGCGATGCAGTGGTATTGCAAAAGGGTCCGAAGTCGCGTGGAAGTAAATTTTTGCCAAAGGGAATTAAACTAAAGTTCGTTGGTTATCATGCGTCAACAAAGGGGTATCGATTAATTAATTTGGAAACAAATCGAGTAACAATTGCACGGTCAATTTTGTGTGACAATCAAAGCGCGCAGTTCATGGTAAAAAATCCAATGGTGCAAAAGCGAAGCAAAGATATCGACATTCGCTATCACTATATCCGTGAAATGTATGAATGCGGGCATATCGAAGTGGAATATGTACCAACAAATGAGAATGCAGCGGACATACTTACGAAACCATTGGAAAAGCAGAAGCATATTTATAATTGCAAATTAATGAACTTAAATATTTAAATTTGAAAGTTTCATGCACCAATTTGGTTTGAAGGGGTGTTTGTTGAATTCCTAATACAACTCTGCAAACCAATCGTGCATTTCACTCAATTTCTATGTTCTATGTATACTTTGTATATAAGGCTAATGTACTTTACAATAACTGAAGAGATTAGCTGTATAGACATCATACCATTTTATTGTAACAGTAAGTTGAAATAAAGAGTTTAACCAGAACGGTCACGCGTTTTAATTCCGCTGCGCTTAGAGAACCTTACAATAATTAATAATGCATTTGTTAATTTTCAGAAAATCTTTACCCAGTATGCCATCGGATGGAATATTAAAGTCTTCATTTACTACATGTAAAATATGTTTATGAGAAAAGTTTGAAAAATTTAAATTTGCGGTAATTTTACCTAAAGTGGAAAGTGGATTGGAGTAACGCCGGTAATGTTGATAATGTCGTTTGTGTTTAAGGAAATATTACTGTCTAAACATGATATATTTATTAAAGAAATGTCTGCTTGAGCGTCTACCAGGAAAGAACAAAATTTTTGTGATTCGTTAAGTTGTAATTCTATGAAATCTGAATAATTTAAGTTTAAATAATAGATGCCTATTTGTGAGGGAAATTCGCTTACTCGGTTAGTTCGTTCTCCCCCCAGTGTCCGCTCCTGAGGGGCACTCGTGTTTAAAGCGCGAACGTTTGCCTTTCTACATATACCGCTTGACGATCTAGAATTCTTACCTCTATTGTTACTATTATTTGAATTAGAATATGTACGTGAATTACTATTGTTGCTATTTTGGTATCTATTTCCGTTATAATTCCTATATCTATATATTAATACGCTAACAAAATTTCCATATAATCAATTGACAGGCTGTTTCGCATACTTAGCGATATAAAAGTTATATGCATCGATTTGTATTGATCAGCCGCAGTGCATAGGCCTACTTTTGTTAACAAATATTGCTCTCTTTGCAATTCATTTTCGTGAACAAGCGCGCCGTCTTTGGAAACAATTATCTAAGTATTCTAATGCGAATTTCAAAGACCTAAACCTTTATGCACAAGCGCGCCGTCTTTGGGAACAATTATTTAAGTGTTCTAATGTGAATTTCAAATTACTATCTATATATTAATACGCTAACAAAATTTCAATACAATCAATTGACAGGCTGTTTCGCATACTTAGCATACATAAAATCATATAAAAGTTATATGAATCGATTCGTATTGATCAGCCGCAGTGCATAGGCCTATTTTTGTTAACAAATATTTCTCTATTTGTTTATAATTAATAGAAAAAGTTTTTTGTAAATTCGAACAATTCATACAAATATCGTAATTCATTTTCGTGCACAAGCGCGCCATCTTTGGGAACAATTTTCTAAGTGTTCTAATGCGAATTTCAAAGACCTAAACTTTATGCACAAGCGCGCCGTCTTTGGGAACAATTATCTAAGTGTCCTAATGTGAATTTTAAATTTTATGTATCCCCGCTAAATTCGAAAGCACAAATGTTTCACCTACATACAAATATGGTTTCCCAATGTTGCCACTTACCTAGAATAGCCTCTACCAAAATCCTAAAAAATTGTTCCAAAATAATTTGTAGCGTACCAAAAAATCTTAAATAGAATTAATTTCTGACCGGCCCATTTTTTGTGGCAAATTTCACTTACACGTAAATACATAAGTCTTTATTTAACATATTCTTTGTTTTTTATTTTAGTTGTTTTCAAAAAAACATGAAATCACAAATAATGAGTTAACTTTTGTTGAAACTAACTAATTTATTTATAACAATTAATGGCAAATTTGCCCGAAAATGTTTTTGCATTTGCTGATTTATCCTCATTTTAGATAAATTACGTCTTATACTGAACAAAAAAAAAAAAAAAGTTACAAAAATTTAACATTACATTTTTTATATTGCCTTTTATGCTAATTACGAAACAAAAAAACGTCCGAAAAACGTTTTTGATTTTAGGCCAAAGCGGCAAACGGCATCAAAGCGGCCGTATTGCATAGGCAGTATATTACCCACAATCTATATATTAATTCGCTAACAAAATCTCTATACAATCAATTGACAGGCTGTTTCGCATATTTAGCATACGTAAAATCATATAAAAGTTATATGAATCGATTCGTATTGATCAGCCGCAGTGCATAGGCCTATTTTTGTTAACAAATATTACTCTATTTGTTTATAATTAATAGAAAAGTTTTTTGTAAATTCGAGCAATTCATACAAATATCGTAATTCATTTTCGCGCACAAGCGTGCCATTTTTGGGAACAATTATCTAAGTGTTCTAATGCGAATTTCAAAGACCTAAACCTTTATGCACAAGCGCACCGTCTTTGGGAACAATTATCTAAGTGTTCTAATGTGAATTTCAAATTTTATGTATCCCCGCTAAATTCGAAAGTACAAATGTTTCACCTACATACAAATATGGTTTCCCATTGTTGCCACTTACCTATAATAGCCTCTACCAAAATCCCAAAAAATTGTTCCAAAATAATTTGTAGCGTACCAAACAATTTTAAGTAGAATTAATTTTTGACCGGTAAATTTTTTGTGGCAAATTTCACTTACACGTAAATATATAAGTCTTTATTTAACAGATTCTTTGTTTTTTTTTTTAGTTGTTTTCAAAAAAACATGAAATCACAAATAATGAATTAACTTTTGTTGAAACTAAATAATTTATTTATAAAAATTAATGGCAAATTTGCCCGAAAATGTTTTTGCATTTGCGGATTTAATCCTTATTTTAGATAAAGTACGTCTTATACTGAAGAAAGAAAAAAAAAGTTACAAAAATATAACATTACATTTTTTATATTGCCTTTTATGCTAATTACGAAACAAAAAAACGTCCCAAAAACGTTTTTGATTTTAGGTCAAAGCGGCAAACGGCATCATATCGGCCGTTTTGCATAGGCAGTATATTACCCACTATCTATATATTAATACGCTAAAAAAATTTCCATACAATCAATTGACAGGCTGTTTCGCATACTTAGCATACTTAAAATCATATAATAATTATATGAATCGATTCGTATTGATCAGCCGCAGTGCATAGGCCTATTTTTGTTAACAAATATTACTCTATTTGTTTATAATTAATAGAAAAAGTTATTTTTAAATTCGAACAATTCATACAAATATCGTAATTCATTTTTGTGCACAAGAGCGCCGTCTTTGGGAACAATTATCTAAGTGTTCTAATGCGAATTTCAAAGACCTAAACCTTTATGCACAAGCGCGCCGTCTTTGGGAACAATTATCTAAGTGTTCTAATGTGAATTTCAAATTTTATGTATCCCCGCTAAATTTGAAAGCACAAATGTTTCACCTACATACAAATATGGTTTCCCATTGTTGCCACTTACCTATAATAGCCTCTACCAAAATCCTAAAAAATTGTTCCAAAATAATTTGTAGCGTACCAAAAAACCTTAAATAGAATTAATTTTTGACCGGCCCATTTTTTGTGGCAAATTTCACTTACACATAAATACATAAGTCTTTATTTAACCGATTTTTTGTTTTTTATTTTTGTTGTTTTCAAAAAAACATGCAATAACATATAATGTGTTAACTTTTGTTGAAACTAACTAATTTATTTATAACAAATAATGGCAAATTTGCCCGAAAATGTTTTTGCATTTGCAGATTTAATCTTCATTTTAGATAAAGTACGTCTTATACTGAACAAAAAAAAAAAGAGTTACAAAAATATAACATTACATTTTTTATATTGCCTTTTATGCTAATTACGAAAAAAAAACGTCCAAAACACGTTTTTGATTTTAGGTCAAAGCGGCAAACGGCATCATAGCGGCCGTATTGTATAGGCAGTATATTACCCACTATCTATATATTACGCTAACAAAATTTCCATACAATCAATTGACAGGCTGTTTCATACTTAGCATACGTAAAATCATATAAAAGTCATATGAATCGATTCGTATTGATCAGCCACAGTGCATAGGCCTATTTTTGTTAACAAATATTACTCTATTTGTTTATAATTAATAGAAAAAGTTTTTTGTAAATTCGAACAATTCATACAAATATTGTAATTCATTTTTGTGCACAAGCGCGTCATCTTTGAGAACAATTATCTAAGTGTTCTAATGCGAATTTCAAAGATCTAAACCTTTATGCACAAGCGCGCCGTCTTTGGAAACAATTATCTAAGTGTTCTAATGTGAATTTCAAATTTTATGTATGTATCCCCGCTAAATTAAAAAGCACAAATGTTTCACCTACATTCAAATATGGTTTCCCATTGTTGCCACTTACCTATAATAGCCTCTACCAAAATCCTAAAAAAGTGTTCCAAAATAATTTGTAGCGTACCAAAAAATCTTAAATAGAATTAATTTTTGACCGGCCCATTTTTTGTGGCAAATTTCACTTACACGTAAATGCATAAGTCTTTATTTAACCGATTTTTTGTTTTTTATTTTAGTTGTTTTCAAAAAAACATGCAATCACAAATAATGTGTTAACTTTTGTTGAAACTAACTAATTTATTTATAACAATTAATGGCAAATTTGCCCGAAAATGTTTTTGCATTTGCAGATTTAATCCTCATTTTAGCTAAAGTACGTCTTATACTGAACAAAAAAAAAAAAGTTACAAAAATATAACATTACATTTTTATATTGCCTTTTATGCTAATTACGAAAAAAACGTCCCAAAAACGTTTTTGATTTTAGGTCAAAGCGGCAACCGGCATCATAGCGGCCGTATTGCATAGGCAGTATATTACCCACTATCTATATATTAATACGCTAACAAAATTTCCATACAATCAATTGACAGGCTGTTTCGCAAACTTAGCATACATAAAATCATATAAATAACAGTTTAAACTAAACTAAAAAAATAGATTTTATAGCTAACCAAACTAAAAAATAGAAAGTAATTTTCAGTTAAAAAGAGTTTATATAACAGTAGTAGGAGGTAAGACAATCATTTATAGTTAATCACCTCAAAATAAAATTATAAATTAAATTTAAGTTATTAACAGAATAATTTAATTCAGATTAAAAAGCGTGGGGTGCATTTGATTACATTTCATATCTTTCCTCTCAGATAGTTGCCAACAGAATGATTGTAACATTCAATATCAAGCACCCCACGCTTTTTACTGTGAATTAAATTATTCTGTTAATAACTTAAATTTTATTATAATTTTATTTTGAGGTGATTAAATATAAGTGATTGTTTAACCTCCTACTACTGTTATATAAACTCTTTTTAACTGAAAATTATTTTAAATTTTTTAGTTGAAGTAATTTTAAAAGTTTTAGTCGAGAGTGATGAAATCTCGAAACGCCAGCGGTCCATGGATGAATCCAACCCCACGGCACCGAAAAGGGCCAAGACGCAGGGAGGCTGGACGCGGTCTTTCGCCGAAATTGCCAAGGGTCGGCAGATCATTGGCATTAAAGCCGAGAGCAGCGAATATGGCAGGATCCCGAAACAACAGTGGAAGTGGATCGAGGCCGCACTCGCTACGGTGGCCGTTAAGGTTAAGAAAGACAACCCTGATTCACCGCCGACTTACACCGATACAGGGTGGTTCCAAGGCAATGTTGAGCTAATTGCCTGTGACGACGCCAGGTCGGTAAATCTCTATAGGGCCGCCGTCACGCTGATAGGGGTGTCATATCCGGGCGCGCGCCTCAATGTAGTGGAGGCGCGTGATATCCCCTCACGACCAAGGGCTACAGCCTGAGTTCCAGTGACGCCAACGGACCCAGCTGACATCCTGGAGCTGCCCCAGGAGTACAACCCGCCACAGGTTTGGAAGTCAACCCGGATAAAACCCAGCTTGTCCTATTCACGAGGAGATACAAAGTACCAAATCTTACACCGTCAAGAATTGAGGGTACGTTCTTAGCGTTTAGCGATCAAGTCAAGTATTTTGGAGTCATTCTGGATAGGAAGCTATTATGGAGCGATCCAAGAAGGCAGCAGCGGAGCTGTTCACCTGTAAGGGGGCAATTGGCACCTCCTGGGGATTCTCCCCGAAGGTGACCTACTGAATTTAAACAGCCTTTGTGCGCCCGATTCTTATTTATGGTGCCTTGAACTAGTGGCCTGCACTAGCTTAAAGTACCTATCTTAAAATGCTTCAAAAGTTGCAACGCAGTTTGGAGCTCTGCATTACCGGGGCTCCCGGCTCCACTCCAGATGCCGTTACATACATACATGGATACTTAGATACATAAATAGATACAGGCTAAGCTAATAAAAGCGTGTTAAAAAGGGCTCCAGTATGCTCTTTCGTAGATGTGCCATGCATCCGTTTCTATCATTAATAAAGGAATGCGTGTTTCGCATTATGTGCAAAGTTTCAAATCTATGGCCATTTGGGGTGGTCATATGTTCAATTGACCTTATGTCCGTTAACTTTATGTCACCCCACCATCACATTATTGCATTTTCATCGAGCCTTGATACGTGTGCAAAGTTTGAATCAAACTAATGGCCATTCAAAGTGGTAATAAGGCCAACTGACCTTATGACCGTTGACCTTATGTCACCAGACCATCACATTAGCGCATTGTTATCGAGCCTTGATACGTGTGCAAAGTTTCAATCAAACTTATGGCCATTCAAAGTGGTAATAAAGCCAATTGACCTTATGGCCGTCATATTGATGCATTATCATCGAGCCTTGATACGCGTGCAAAGTTTCAATCAAACTGATGGCCATTCAAAGTGGTATAAGGCCAATTGACCTTATGGCCGTTGATCTCATGTCACCACATCATCACATTAATGCATTGTCATCGAGCCTTGATACGTGTGCAAAGTTTCAATAAAACTTATGGCCATTCAAAGTGGTAATAAGGCCAATTGACCTTATGGCCGTTGATCTTACGTCACCACACCATCTCACTAATGCATTGTCATCGGTCCTTGATACGTATGCAAAGTTTCAAATTAATCAGACTTCTAGAAACCGGTCAAAATTAAGCTAAAAGATTCCGTTACATGCAGGCCAGGCTAATAAAAGCGTATTAATGAAAGTTATATGAATCGATTCTTATTGATCAGCCGCAGTGCATAGGCCTATTTTTGTTAACAAATATTACTCTATTTGTTTATAATTAATAGAAACATTTTTTGTAAATTCGAACAATTCAAACAAATATCGTAATTCATTTTCGTGCACAAGCGCGCCATCTTTGGGAACAATAATCTTAGTGTTCTAATGCGAATTTCAAAGACCTAAACCTTTATGTACAAGCGCGCCGTCTTTGGGAACAACTATCTATGTGTCCTAATGTGAATTTCAAATTTTATGTATCCCCACTAAATTCGAAAGCACAAATGTTTCACCTACATACAAATATGGTTTCCCATTGTTGCCACTTCCTTTAAATAGCATCTGCCAAAATCCAAAAAAATTGTTCCAAAATAATTTGTAGCGTACCAAAAAAACTTAAATAGAATTAAGTTTTGACCGGTCCATTTTTCGTGGCAAATTTCACTTACACGTAAATACATAAGTCTTTATTTAACAGATTCTTTGTTTTTTTTAGTTGTTTTCAAAAAAACATGAAATCACAAATAATAAGTTAATAATATTTATAACAATTAATGGCAAATTTGCGCGAAAATATTTTTGCATTTGCAGATTTAATCCTCATTTTAGATAAAGAACGTCTTATACTGAACAAAAAAAAAAGTTAAAAAAATATAACATTACATCTTTATACTCAGTTGATCAGAGCTCACAGAGTATATTAACTTTGATTGGATAACGGTTGGTTGTACAGGTATAAAGGAATCGAGATAGATATAGACTTCCATATATCAAAATCATCAGTATCGAAAAAAAATTTGATTGAGCCATGTCTGTCCGTCCATTTGGTATGTAGATTCCTGGGCACTCATCGCAGATCGCTATTTAAAATGAACGATATCGGACTATAACCACGCCCACTTTTTCGATATCGAAAATTTCGAAAAACCGAAAAAATGCGATAATTCATTGCCAAAGGCGGTTAAAGCGATGAAACTTGGTAGATGGGTTGACGTTATGACGCAGAATAGAAAACTAGTAAGATTTTGGACAATGGGCGTGGCACCGCCCACTTTTACAAGAAGGTAATTTAAAAGTTTTGCAAGCTGTAATTTGACAGTCGCTGAAGATATCATGATGAAATTTGGCAGGGACGTTACTACTATTACTGTATATGTGCTAAATAAAAATTAGCAAAATTGGATGAAGAACACGCCCACTTCAAAAAAAAATTTTTTTTTAAAATTCAAATTTTAACAAAAAATTTAATATCTTTACTGTATATAAGTAAATTAAGTCAAAATTTAACTCCAGTAATGATATGATGCAACAAAATACGAAAATAAAAGAAAATTTCAAAATGGGCGTGGCTCCGCCCATTTTCATTTAGTTTGTCTAGAATACTTTTAATGCCATAAGTCGAACAAAAATTTACCAATCCTTCTCAAATTTGGTAGGGGCATAGATTCTATGACGGTAACTGTTCTCTATGAAAATTGGCGTAATCGGTGGAAGCCATGCCCAGTTTTTATACACAGTCCACCGTCTGTCCTTCCGCTCGGCCGTTAACACAATAACTTGAGCAAAAACCGATATATTTTTACTAAACTTAGCCCACGTACTTATCTGAACTCACTTTATCTTGGCCGAAATCCGACCATAACCACGCCCACTTTATCGATATCGAAAATTACGAAAAATACAAAAAAATGCCATAATTCTATACCAAATACGAAAAAAGGGATGAAACATGGTAACTGGATTGGTTTATTGACCCAAGATATAACTTTGGAAAAAACTTTGTAAAATGGGTGTGACACCTACCATATTAAATAGAAGAAAATGAAAAAGTTCTACAAGGCGAAATCAACAGCCCTTGGAATCTTGGCAGGAATACTGTTAGTGGTATTGCATATATAAATAAATTAGCAGTATCCGACAGATGATTTTCTGGATCACCTGGTCCACATTTTGGTCGATATCGCGAGAACGCCTTCACATATACATCTAAGGGCCACTCGCTTTTAAAACCCTCATTAATACCTTTAATTTGATATCCATATCGTACAAACACATTCTAGAGTCACCCCTGGCCCGCCCTAATGGTGATATCTCGAAAAGGCCTCCACCTATAGACCTAATGCCCACTCCCTCTTAAAATGCTCAGTAACACCTTTCGTTTGATACCCATATCGTACAAACATTCTAGAGTCACCCCTGGCCCACCCTAATGGCGATATCTCGAAAAGGCGTCCACCTATAGACCTAATGCCCACTCCCTCTTAAAATGCTCAGTAACACCTTTCGTTTGATATCCATATCGTACAAACATTCTAGAGTCACCCCTGGTCCACCCTAATGGCGATATCTCGAAAAGGCGTCCACCTATAGACCTAATGCCCACTCCCTCTTAAAATGCTCAGTAACACTTTTCGTTTGATACCCATATCGTACAAACATTCTAGAGTCACCCTTGGTCCACCTTTATGGCGATATCTCGAAAAGGCGTCCACCTATAGAACTAAGGATTACTCCCTTTTAAAATACTCATTACCACCTTTCATTTGATACCCATATCGTACAAACACATTCTAGAGTCACCCTGGCCCACCCTAATGGCGATATCTCGAAAAGGCGTCCACCTATAGACCTAATGCCCACTCCCTCTTAAAATGCTCAGTAACACCTTTCGTTTGATACCCATATCGTACAAACATTCTAGAGTCACCCTTGGTCCACCTTTATGGCGATATCTCGAAAAGGTGTCCACCTATAGAAATAAGGATTGCTCCCTTTTAAATACTCATTACCACCTTTCATTTGATACCCATATCGTACAAACACATTCTAGAGTCACCCCTGGCCCACCCTAATGGCGATATCTCGAAAAGGCGTCCACCTAAAGACCTAATGCCCACTCCCTCTTAAAATGCTCAGTAACACCTTTCGTTTGATACCCATATCGTACAAACATTCTAGAGTCACCCCTGGCCCACCCTAATGGCGATATCTCGAAAAAGCGTCCACCTATAGACCTAATGCCCACTCCCTCTTAAAATGCTCAGTAACACCTTTCGTTTGATACCCATATCGTACAAACACATTCTAGAGTCACCCCTGGCCCACCCTAATGACGATATCTCGAAAAGGCGTCCACCTATAGACCTCATGCCCACTCCCTCTTAAAATGCTCAGTAACACCTTTCGTTTGATACCCATATCGTACAAACATTCTAGAGTCACGCTTGGTCCACCTTTATGGCGATATCTCGAAAAGGCGTCCACCTATAGAACTAAGGATTATTCCCTTTTAAAATACTCATTACCATCTTTCATTTGATACCCATATCATACAAACACATTCTAGAGTCACCCCTGGCCCACCCTAATGGCGACATTTCGAAAAGGCGTCCACCTATAGACCTAATGCCCACTCCCTCTTAAAATGCTCAGTAACACTTTTCGTTTGATACCCATATCGTACAAACATTCTAGAGTCACCCCTGGCCCACCCTAATGGCGATATCTCGAAAAGGCGTCCACCTATAGACCTAATGCCCACTCCCTCTTAAAATGCTCAGTAACACCTTTCGTTTGATACCCATATCGTACAAACACATTCTAGAGTCACACCTGGTCCACCTTAATGGCGATATCTCGAAAAGGCGTCCACCGATAGACCTAAGACCCACTCCCTCTTAAAATGCTCAGTAACACCTTTCATTTGATACCTATATCGTACAAACAAATTCTAGAGTCAGCCCTGGTCCACCTTTATGGCGATATCCCTAAATGGCGTCCATCCATAGAACAATGGCCTACTCTCTCTTAAAATACTCTTTAATACCTTCCATTTGATACACATGTCATACAACCACATTCCAGGGTTACCCTAGGTTCGTTTTCCTACATGGTGATTTTCCTTATTTTGTCTCCATAGCTCTCAGTTGAGTATGTAATGTTCGGTTACACCCGAACTTAGCCTTCCTTACTTGTTTATATTGCCTTTTATGCTAATTACGAAACAAAAAAACGTCCCAAAAACATTTTTGATTTTAGGTCAAAGCGGCAACCGGCATCATAGCGGCCGTATTGCATAGGCAGTATATTACCCACTATCTATATATTAATACGCTAACAAAATTTCCATACAATCAATTGACAGGCTGTTTCGCATATTTAGCATACATAAAATCATATAAAAGTTATATGAATCGATTCGTATTGATCAGCCGCAGTGCATAGGCCTATTTTTGTTAACAAATATTACTCTATTTGTTTATAATTAATAAAAAGAGTTTTTTGTAAATTCGAACAATTCATACAAATATCGTAATTCATTTTCGTGTATAAGCGCGCCGTCGTTGGGAACAATTATCTAAGTGTTCTAATGAGAATTTCAAAGACCTAAACGTTTATGCACAAGCGTGCCGTCTTTGGGAACAATTATCTAAGTGTTCTAATGTGAATTTCAAATTTTATGTATCCCCGCTAAATTCGAAAGCACAAATGTTTCACCTACATACAAATATGGTTTCCCATTTTTGCCACTTACGTAAAATAGCCTCTATAAAAATCCTAAAAATGGTTCCAAAATAATTTGTTGCGTACCAAAAAATTTTAAATAGAATCAAATTTTGACCGGCCCATTTTTTGTGGCAAATTTCACTTACACGTAAATACATAAGTCTTTATTTAGCAGATTCTTTGTTTTTTATTTTAGTTGTTTTCAAAAAAACATGAAATCACAAATAATGAGTTAACTTTTGTTGAAACTAACTAATTTATTTATAACAATTAATGGCAAATTTGCCCGAAAATGTTTTTGCATTTGCAGATTTAATCCTCATTTTAGATAAAGTACGTTTTATACCGAACAAAAAAAAAAAAAGTTACAAAAATATAACATTACATTTTTTATATTGCCTTTTATGCTAATTACGAAACAAAAACACGTCCCAAAACGTTTTTGATTTTAGGTCAAAGCGGCAACCGGCATCATAGCGGCCGTCTTGCATAGGCAGTATATTACCCGCTATCTATATATTTATACGCTAACAAAATTTCCATACAATCAATTGACAGGCTGTTTCGCATACTTAGCATACATAAAATCATATAAAAGTTATATGAATCGATTCGTATTGATCAGCCGCAGTGCATAGGCCTATTTTTGTTAACAAATATTATTCTATTTGTTTATAATTAATAGAAAGAGTTTTTTGTAAATTCGAACAATTCATACAAATATCGTAATTCATTTTCGTGCACAAGCGCGCCGCCGTTGGGAACAATTATCTAAGTGTTCTAATGCGAATTTCAAAGACCTAAACGTTTATGCACAAGCGTGCCGTCTTGGGAACAATTATCTAAGTATTCTAATGTGAATTTCAAATTTTATGTATCCCCGCTAAATTCGAAAGCACAAATGTTTCACCTACATACAAATATGGTTTCCCATTGTTGCCACTTACCTATAATAGCCTCTACCAAAATCCTAAAAAAATTGTTCCAAAATAATTTGTAGCGTACCAAAAAATCTTAAATAGAATTAATTTCTGACCGACCCATTTTTTGTGGCAAATTTCACTTACACGTAAATACATAAGTCTTTATTTAGCAGATTCTTTGCTTTTTATTTTAGTTGTTTTCAAAAAAACATGAAATCACAAATAATGAGTTAACTTTTGTTGAAACTAACTAATTTATTTATAACAATTAATGGCAAATTTGCCCGAAAATGATTTTGCATTTGCAGATTTAATCCTCATTTTAGATAAAGTACGTCTTATACTGAAAAAAAAAGTTACAAAAATATAGCATTATATTTGTTATATTGCCTTTTATGCAATTTACGAAACAAAAAAAACGTCTCATAAACGTTTTTTTATTTTAGGTTAAAGCGGCAACCGGCATCATAGCGGCCGCATTGCATAGGCAGTATATTACCCACTATCTATATATTAATACGCTAACAAAATTTCCATACAATCAATTGACAGGCTGTTTCACGTACTTAGCATACGTAAAATCATTTAAAAGTTATATGAATCGATTCGTATTGATCAGCTGCAGTGCATAGGCCTATTTTTGTTAACAAATATTACTCTATTTGTTTATAATTAATAGAAAAAGTTTTCGTTTATCTAAGTGTTCTAATGTGAATTTCAAATTGTATGTATCCCCGCTAAATTCGAAAGCATAAATGTTTCACCTACATACAAGTATGGTTTCCCATTGTTGCCAAAATCCTAAAAAATTGTTCCAAAATAATTTGTAGCGTACCAAAAAAATCTTAAATAGAATAAATTTTTGACCGGCCAATTTTTTGTGGCAAAATTTCACTTACACGTAAGTAAGTCTTTATTTAACAGTTTTTTTGTTTTTTATTTTAGTTGTTTTCAAAAAAACATGAAATCACAAATAATGAGTTAACTTTTGTTGAAACTAACTAATTTATTTATAACAATTAATGGCAAATTTGCTCGAAAATGTTTTTGCATTTGCATATTTAATCCTCATTTTAGCTAAAGTACGTCTTATACTGAACAAAAAAAAATTACAAAAATATAACATTACATTTTTTTTATTGCCTTTTATGCTAATTACGAAACTAAAAAACGTCCCAAAAATGTTTTTGATTTTAGGTCAAAGCGGCAACCGGCATCATAGCGGCCGTATTGCATAGGCAGTATATTACCCCCTATATTTATTATTAGGCTAACTTTGTTGGATTATATATCCATTAATCGGATGCTTATATCCCATAACCCTAATTTGTTTATGTCGCTTAAAGTTATGAAATCAATTTTATTTTTATTTTATTTTAGTAAATATGTTTGCGTGAATAATTTCAATGTTTCTGTTTGTTATTCTTTTCTTCCTAATTTATTCTGCTTTGTTATATCAGTATTATGTTGTTCACAGACGATATTTTATGGTAGGTATGGTCATATATATTAATGAAATGGAGTGTTTACAAATTTATTACAAATTAATTACGTACATAGATCTCAATGGGAGACTCAACATTAAATATCCGAATATTAGAATCTTCACATTTCCACAATGATCACATTAAAACCCGGAAAAAAGTCTAAGTGCACTTATTGCGTTTTTATATGGAACTGTTTGTTCACTTCACTTAATTTTTTCGCAATTTAAGTACTTTATTTTTTTCTTTAATTAAACATTTTTTTAGTAAACTCTGCCTTCTTTCTCATTACATAATTTTTTTTACCCCTTTATTTTATTTTTTATGAAGGTATCCTCTATTCTACTCAAAATTTTTGTTTTGTGTCACACTTACATATTAGATATGTATTTATACCAACTTAAACGGGTGGCGTGAAATAGGCTAAATTCCTTTAGCAAATTTCTTAGTTTTTAACTAAAAGTTCGTGTTTTTTGAATTATGACACTATTGACGTAAATGGGCGATATCTGTATATGGGTGATATAGGCCTACTGGGGAACCGAGCTCCCAAAACTAACTTCGGTAGCGCGCCAACGGGGACCTTCCGGGTGGTGTGGAAAAACCTATTTTTCAATTCAATTTCAAGTAACTTCACCATAATTTTATGTCAATTTCATTTGATTTTACATAATTTTTATATTTTTGTTTAAGGAGCTACATACCAAAACGTTATAATTACATGTGAAAAGTTTGTAGAAAATTTAAGAAAATACAATCAAAAAGTACAAAGTCTTAGATCAAATTCAAAATTTTAAAGAAAAAATTAAGTAAGTTAGACCAGTTTGCTATATTTCCAACACTTGATGCATAGACTGAGTTGAAAAAAGTACACGTTGGTCGAATTTCGACCACAGGTGATACTAGTCTTTGATTACACTGGTCGACGGCCAAAATTTACCAGAGACGCCGTTATGAAATTCGTATGTAAAACCAAAGCGTAAGGCTCTGTTTAATTAGAAAAAAGATAAGCTATCATCGAAGAAAATCGATGCAAAACTACGTAAGTTATAAGCGATCAAATAAAAATACCCAGGTTGCGCAACTTCAATGTATGTATACATCCATATATTAAAGGTATAAAGTGCAAATGGGATATTATCCGGATAAACGAATAACACCATAACAATGATAATACTTTTTCTTTAAATAAATCAAATAGTACTTTTAATACTCGAATTGTTTTATAGTAGGTAGAGTGGTTGCATCGAAAGGAAGAGTGGTTGGGTTCGAAAGCTGCTGTAGGCATGTAGTTATAAACATGTATTTCTGTCACTTATGGGTAAGTATGCAGGTAGATTTTAAAAATTATAAGACACAGAAAATTTTTAAAGCCTACATATAAAGCAGGTCGTATTTTCTTTTCCCGGCTTCGTATAAAAAGGAACCTTTCTGTCTAGGTAAGATTTGATTTTTTAAATTTTATTCTTGTTCCGAGTATAAATATGAGTTAATGCGCCTTGAAACTTCATAACATCTGCAAGGCTCGCCGCAGATAGTTCAGTTCATAAGTCAAATTTCAAAACCGTGATTTAGTAAAAAAAATAAAATGAGTAAAAGGACGCGAGAATTTGAGTGTAATAACGATCAAGATATGTTCTGTTTCATGTGTGGCCAATATACTATCATAAGGCGACGACGAGTGTTCTCAGATCATATGGAAACTTTATACTCCAAGTATTTTGGTATTGAGCCTAAAAATGCTGAAAAACCATGGACACCGAACACTTTGTGTACATCGTGTCGAGTAGGATTGATTCAGTCGGAATCCGGACAACAAATAAAATTTGATACACAAATGATATGGAGAGAACCTACTTGCCATTCAATAGAGTGTTATATTTGTCAAACAAAAGTACTTGGCGTTGGAAGATCAAGAAGAGTAACCTATGCCAGCGTACCTACAGTGACATTACCAGTACTACATACAACGGCAGTTGCGGATCCAGTTCCATTGTCAACAGTAACATCTGAGTGCGGGGAATCAAGTTGTACTGAATTTCGCATGGGAAAGGAGAGAGACGTTCTATCACAAGCACAACTTAATGATTGGATAAGAGATTTGGAACTATCCAAGGAAAAGGCCGAGATCCACACTGTTCGTATGCAACAATTTAAATTTGTATCATCCGATGTTAAGGTGATATATTGTAGAACTCGTCACGAACCATTTTCCAAACACTATACCAAGAAAGACAGTATATGCTACTGCAACGACATTCCTGGTTTATTCAAAGAGTTTGGTCAAACATATGAATCAAAAGAGTGGCGATTGTTCATAGACAGCAATAAACTGGGTTTAAAGGCTGTATTATTGCATATTGGTAACAAAAAGCCTTCTATCCCGCTAGCACATGCAGTAAATACAAAGGAAACCTACGAGGAAATGCAAAAACTACTCAAATTTATCAAATATGAAGAGCATGATTGGAAAATATGTTCTGATCTCAAAGTCGTTGCAATGCTATGCGGTCTAAAAAGTGGCTACACCAAGTACTGCTGCTTCCTCTGCAAGTGGGATAGCCGAGCTCGTAAGGACCACTACGTCAGAAAGGATTGGCCGGAAAGAGTCCAGTTTACCGTTGGTGTGGATAACATCAAATACACCCCTCTTGTCTAGAAAGAGAAAATCATACTTCCACCCTTACACATCAAGCTCGGTCTCATTAAAAACTTTGTTAAGGCTTTGGACAAAGAAGGCGAAGCATTCGACTATTTGAAAACAATTTTTCCAGATATTTCTCAAGCCAAGATAAAGGAAGGTATTTTTGTCGAACCACAAATAAAAAAGTTGATCAACAATAATCAATTCAAAGGACTACTCTCATCAGTTGAGGCAGCAGCGTGGGAATCCTTTGAAAACGTCGTTGCTTTTTTTCTCGGTAGACACAAAAGCCCTAACTACGAGCAGATAGTGAACGACTTAATCAATAATTATGCGAAAATGGGTAAATATTAAAGGCTTACAAAAATTAATTTCCAAAAATTCTATAACTTGTTTACCTAACTAATATTTTCTTTCCAGGCGTAAATATGTCGTTAAAAATTCACTTTCTGCACTCACATTTGAGCTTTTTTCCGGCAAATCTTGGCGACGAAAGTGACGAACATGGCGAAAGGTTTCATCAGCAAATGAAATTAATTGAAAATCGATATCAAGGATTCTGGGACGTCGCTATGATGGGTGATTACTGCTGGTTTCTCATAAGAGAAACCGATCCTAAACTGAATAAGCGTCAAAGTCGAACACATAATTATTTCGACTACATAGTAAAATAAAATTAAGATAAAGATTGTTAGAATATAGTACAAACATAAATAAATTTAAAAAAAAGTTAAAAATATGGGTAATTTCATTCATATATTGAACTTTTAACTAAATAGAAACAGAGCATAGCTAGATATTTCACTCTTACCATACATACGTTTTCAGGTGTACGTTGAAATTGCGCAACCTGGGTATTTTTATTTGATCGCTTATAACTTACGTAGTTTTACATCGATTTTCTTCGATGATAGCTTATCTTTTTTCCAATTAAACAGAGCTTTACGTAAATAAAAAATATTTGGAAAAAAAGTTGTGGTTTTGGAATGCTGCCCTCGCAAAAAGTAATTTTTTTCATATTTTTTCATAAAAGAAAACAAAAATCTGAAATAATGAGCTAATATCTCGAAAACTATATGGTTGAGCAAAAACAGTGTATGATGTGTTAATAGCAAATTTTATCGTCTTTCTGATTCTGTAAACCTGTTTGCAATTGCTTGACCCGTTCGTGAGATATACATAATTAAAGGGAGCCATCTTTTTGGTTTTTTCGAATAACGGTTAATTGCAAATATCTCGAAAACGGTACCATAGAATCAAAAATGAACTCAATTTTCGAAATCAGGGGGTAATTTTACATACGAATTTCATAACGGCGTTTCTGTTAAAGAAAAAAAGTTGAAATTCGTGGTCCAGTGTTGTTGTTGCCGTTACGGTTGCCGTTGTATGAAAATGAGGTATTATTTCTATAACCAGTGTAGCTGTGATTTGGATAAAAACCGCGATAACTACCACGTTAATTTTTTAATATATTGTTACCATGTGATTGAAAACTAAAACCTGACGCTCTGTTATTTCGTTGTTTTGTTCTACAATTAGTTTCGCTACTACGTCTTCCGGATCAGTAAATGCCGTTGAGGCTAACCTAGTTTTGACTAAATTGGATTTTGCATTTAAACGACACACGTTAACAGTTTGTTCGACTGCCATTTCATGAGCTTTCGCTTGAGTGATCCCTTCAATAATGAGAGACCGCTCAAGTGAGTCAGCTAAATCTTCAGGTTTTTTTTGCAAATCTGTGTAATTGTTATTGCTAACGTGCAACGCTGCAATTCTCCCTGCTACAATTTTCGGGTTGTCCGGTTTGATCCTACTACGTCGAGCTACTTTGATTTCATTAACTGAAGTTACTTGCCTTGGTTTTGCTTCACGGGCTTTACCCTCAAGTTTTGATTTTAAGAATGCTATAAAGGTATTAGTTAAATCTGCAGTAGCTAACTGTTCATGAAATTAAATTTTGTCTATAAAAGTTTCAAATGCTACAGGATCACCACTGTAGTTCTCTCTAATAGAATTTGCACACCTGTTAATGAAGGTTTTCTTTTCCCCAGGTATTGCCATGAGTTGATCGTTAAGATCTGAAGCTGAATTAGAAGAAGGTGGGCGAAGTTTGTACTAATTGGATCTGGGTTAACGTTAGAAGAAGGGATAAATAAGTTTATACTATTTGAGTTGTTAAGCCCTGATTTTAAAGTAGGAAAAGTTGGAGTTGATTCTGCACTATTTGAATCGTTAAGGTTTGAAGCTAAAGTAGAAGTTAAATTTTTAATGGAAGAATCTTCGAAGCCTGGAAAATCTGTTGACAAAAATAATCTATTTTCCACGCTTGTGACTTCTTCGGTCGCAGGTGAAGTTAAACTTTCGTAGCTTAAGGCTGAGTTATCGGAATCGGATTCTGAGTCTGATTTGCACTTGCTTAACACTTTTAAGATACATATGTAGTTATCAGAATAGCAAAAAGAATTCAGTTCATACTGTGAATTTAATGAAGCACTTGTTTGAATGTCTGAATTTATATTTGAAGCTGAAGTGTTGGGGAAAAAGGGAGAAAAAAAATTTACAAAAGGGAACTGATTTACAGGTGAATAGTCGCTAAAGAAATATTTAACAATTTATTAAAAGAATTAATTGAAATTGCAGTATACTTGTATGAAAAATCTGTAAAAAGTAATTGAATTTAAAATGGCTCAAAAGTATGTAAGTATGAATTAGTAAAGATCTCAAAATGTGGTAATCACGGACGCATCGCTTTATTTAAAAAAATCTTAATTGGTTTTTCACTGAACCACCGTTTTATATCAAAAAATATCAAAAATATGTTAATCACGGACGCACCGCTTTATTAAAAAAAATTTTAATTGGCTTTTCACGGAACCACCGTTTTATATCAAAAAATCTCATTTGGCTTTTACGAAACCACAGTATATAATGAAAAAATCCAAACTTTACAATATTGTTACAAATCTACTGCAAATCCTCTTATTTGCAATCTTCTGCTAAGTTCAAATCACTAAAATGTTGAATAAATAACTCCAATATTGAATAATGGAAAAATGTCCTTTGTTCAAATACTTCACAATAACACTTATATTTTGCAACTAGCTTGCTTAATAACCAAACTGACTGATAGCTTAAATGAAACTGATCTATTGCCCGACAGATAGCGTGCTTACTGAAACTGCTTCTAGCGCCTCTACCGCTGGTGCTTTTATACTCTGTGATTTCCTCCTGGCATCTTCTAGGCGCTTCCAGAATTTACTTAGTTACCGCCATATAATTATAACTACAGATGCACGTATATAGCTTCTCATATGCGTGTATTTATGAGCGACACTTCCACAATTAAAATTGCATACTTTTGGGAGCATCTCAGGTAAGATATCTGCATGTGTTTGTGCATCTCTTCTCTGCTGCGTGTACGTACATATGTGTAGATGATTTATTCGTTTATGTACATACCAGTGTAGCAGCTTGCTTCATTGTTGTTGTGGCTTTATTTACTTAGTATCAGATTAGTGATGGGAGTATCACTTAGTGTCACTAATATTCGTCACACTGCCCTCCACCTAAGTCTGACCGTCCCGATCAGACAAATCTCTCGATCTAAACGCTGCTAGCATCTCAAAATGTACCACTCTTCTACTTCGTGGGTTCCCAATGGTTTGTATGCGGTAGATGGTGTCACTGATCTTCTTCACAACTTTGTACGGGCCTTCCCAACTGCGCCGAAATTTGGGTGGAACACCTTTCCGCAGGTGAGGGTTGTATAGCATGCCAGTGTCTGATCTTACTACTCATTACCCTGGGCCGTTCCCTCACACTCTGTTGTTTGGCCAATGAACTATTTCGTAGAGCTCGCGGTTGAGGGATTGGCTTCGCATAATCAGTATCGTTGCCACGTTTCACAATATTAGTGCACTCCTTCTTGAAACTACCCTCGCATTTTTTCTGGGAAATTCGTTGCTTCATTTCTGCACGTCCATTAGGTTTTGTCAATGCCAGTCTTTCTCTCGCAGGTACTTTTGATTTTGCTTTATTTGGCCCATTCGATCTATCAACCTTTGCCTTTGACTTTCGCGGTCTTTGTCAAGTCTTCTCCACCAGTACTCGATTACTACTGAACCCTTTCTGCAAACTGAAGTTAAGTGGTATATTCTGGTTCTTATAACGCATCACCCTTCTCTGCATATCGAGCTAGATGTCTGGGTCAACCAAGAAATCCACTCCGAATATGACTTCATTAACGATCTCCGCCACAACGAATTTGTGTAGAACTGTGAACTTTCAAATCAAGACTTCACATACCACTTCTCCCTGGACTTGGTTATACTCGCCAGTGAATGTACGCAACCTTGCTCCAGGTAACGGTTTTACTCTCCTGTTGACCAAGTCAGATCGGATTAAGGAATGAGATGCGCCCCTATCTACAGTCAGAACACGTTCTTTGCCATCCACATTCCCTCTGACGGTAAGACTGTTCGATTTTCTACCAATTTGCGACACAGATATCACAGGACATTCAATAGTTGGAGCTAGCTCTCGATCTCTACATCTTACTCGCTCTTGCTCATCCCCTCCAGCTTTGTTATTAAGACCACCCATGCTGTTGAAACCGCTACGATCAAGATCGCAATGACGTGCAACGTAACCGGGCTTCCCGCATTTGATAACTCTTTCACTCCGCTTTTGCGATCCTTTCAGCGCCCCCAATATTGCGTCTACCCACTCTGGCCCTACTTCCACACGGCGTGCTTTGAAAACTGGCTTACACAGAAGCGACGCTGTCTCCTGGATCAGAGCATGTGATACCGTTTCTGCGAATATTGGTTTTGGGTTTGCGTATGTAGCTAGCTTTGTTTCGACATCCCGTATGCCATTCATAAAGCTCTGAATCTTTACCCTTTCAGTGTATTCCACGGGTGCGTCCGCATTCGCTAAATGTGCTAGCCTTTCAATATCCGACGCAGACTCTTGCAATGTTTCACCAGGCCTATGGAAGCGGTTCAGCAACTCCATTTGGTATATCTGTCTCCTATGCTCAGTTCCGCATCGTCTCTCTAGAGCGCCCATCAATGCTTCATAACAGTTCCGTTCGCCCTCTGAAATGGTTTGTAAAATCTCAGCTCCAGGCCCTTTCAACGCCATGAACAGTGCAGCAACTTTATCATCAGCATTCCAGTAGTTCACTGCTGCGGTCTTCTCAAACTGTAGCTTGAAGACCTGGAAAGGAACAGAACCGTCAAAAGATGGAGTTTTTACCTTCGTATTACTCGCTGAAGCAGCCGGCCGATTAAGTTGCAATTCCTGTATACGACCTCTCAAAGCATCAACCTCTGCCTCGAATTTTTCTTAAAACTGCGTTTTTTTCTCGTCCATACGCGCTTCGAGTTTTGATGATATACGCGTCTCTTGCTCTTTCAGTTGTGTTTCTATCTTTGATGTGTTCTGTGTCGACATTTCTGAAATACGCGTCTCATGTGATTCCAGCTGGGATGCCATATATGCCTTCTGCTCTTCCAGTTGTGATGACATATTTGTGGATATTTGTGATAACATTTCTGTTATACGTGCTCCTTGCGCTTCCAGTTGGGATACCAATTCCGACGACACTGATGCTACTGTCGATGTTTGTGCAGATATTGCAGCCAATATCATGCTCAAGTCTGTGCTGGTAACTGTCTGCGATGTTCGTTTTTCTCTTCAACTTTTGTTGTCTCCTCGCCATCAAGATACTCTTCCACGTTAATTCCCTCTAATTCAATTGCCTCTCGTAGTCGTGCTTGAATTTCGAGTTTATTGCCGGTTGTATTCAATCCACGGCTGTACAACTCCTTCTTCAGTTGCTGGATCTTCAATTCACTGAACTTTGCCATGTCCTTGTTGTCCTCTGGAATTTATTCAACAATTCCTCTTCTGACACCAATTGTTACGAATTTACTGCAAATCCTCTTAGTTGAAATCTTCTGCTAAGTTCGAATCACTAAACTGTTGAATAAATAATTCCAATATTGAATAATGGAAAAATGGCCTTTATTTAAGTACTTCACAATAACACTTATACTTTGCAACTAGCTTGCTTAATAACCAAACTGACTGATAGCTTCAATGAAACTGATCGAAAGAAATATTTGTAAAAGACTATTTGGAGAATAGATTTAGGAACACGTTAGGAGTTTGGGGAAATACCGTTTGCAAAAATCGCACTTTTGGATACACTTTAAATCACTTTATAACACACATAACTTGTAAAGTTCACATACAAAAGAAAATATACGTGTGTAATAATAATTGTATACATGCAATCAAAACAAGTGTAGTATGTTCGAATAGATGTGTTTAATATTTATGCAATATTTCCCATTTAGCTTTTTACCAATTATGTAAAACAAATATAATTTTAACAGTAGTTTTAAGCAGAAGTAGTTAGTACTAATTTGAAAAGAAAAATTGTGGATGTAGCTGGTTTTAGGCAAAGTAATTTTAAATGTGAAAAATTAGTAGTATTTTTAAACAAAAGTAGTTGTAGTGAAGTAGTTTTGATTTATCGTATTTTTAACTCTAACTTTAGTTAACAAAATGATTTTTTTCTCTTGGCGCAAAATATTTATATAAACGAAAGGTGTTAAGTTGAAGTTAGCATTGTATACTTAGTCACTCAATTTAAGCTTATGTAGTTTTAATTTCATAAAATTAACATATTTGGAAATGGATGCAATTAAGTAAGGTTATTTTACGTGCTCCCACGCTGCAGTCATAAAAAGTTACATTATTTTGGGTGCTCCCGCACCGCAGTCACAAAAGTAAGGTTATTTTAGGTACATATTAAAGTTTTCGGCATTCCCGTACTAAAGCGAGAATGTGTGCGTACCGTGCTTTTGCTGCCCATTAGACGAAAAAGAGAATGGCATTTTTCTGCGCCCACGGGTATGGATGCCCCTTTTTAGGTGCTCCGAAGCAAATTTTACTAGCGGCTGGCCCGCGCGTCACGGTCGTCATGTACCATAAACGTATACAAATTATTTACAGATAAAGTTACCAATGTTATTCTGCAAGGTTGATTTCAAGTCGATGGCACGGTGATCCAAAATTCTCGGTTGCTTTGTGGTAAGCTGCCTTCGGCTAACGTGCAGTTTATCCCGAAGGAATAATCCACCCGACACACAATAAAAATTAATCAGATTTTCTATTTAACAATTTAACTGATAATTTATTATTTTAGTAATTCTCAACTGGTCGGTCTCGTGTCTGCCACTCAAGCACCGGGTTGCATTTTCAACCTCAGATCATCAACAGCTGATGTATGCTTTATGTGGTGTGTTTGAGTTTAGGGCGTCTTTACATCACCCTCCTTTGGGAAGAAGAAGTCGGCAGAGTGATCAATTCTGCTGGCTTCTTCTTACCTGACATTATTTGATGTGAATTATGTTACATTGATGAACTCAAACATACATCACCTTATCTTCCAGTTAATACAAAAATTTATAAACTTATTTAATATGTAGAATAGTTTCAGTTAATGATAATGAAATTTACTTATACATGTCATTGAAGTTATTTAAAGTTTTAATTACTGTTAATTAAGTGTGTTTGTAAAACGTAATTTTGCAATGCAATATTGAAATATAGTATAGTTATGCCAATTGGCATATTTGAAAATAATTTTATAAATATAAGTTTTCAGCTTTTTGGATTTATATAATTCATTTTTAAATCACATATGTTTATGGTGTAGCTCTTAGCTAGTAAGTCGTATGTTTACATCTTATATTTATTTTTAAATTTGATACATTTCAAGTTGTTTGTTTTTTGCGTTTCAAACTAGTTATTATTTAAATATTACAATTCTGAATTTGTAAATTTTTTATTTGCAAATAAAGTGTGAGTTGCTTAGAGTTGTTTATTGTACCCTTTGTACGCGATTTTTGTGTACAGTTTTTAATTTTTTCCTTTCCTTATCAAAAACTTTTACATTCGTCCCATATATTTCTTTAACTACATACGGCCTTTGATATATACTTGCATGTTTATCGCGCGGCTATTTTTGTATTAGAACCTTATCATTTACGCTTATTGTTGACGGACAGGCATGTATGGTTTTCGCAATTTTATCCGGAACCGCTACTGTTACTAAGTACTTTGTTAAATCGAAAATTGTGATAACTGCGAACCTGTTACCATACTTTGATTATGGCAACGGTCCTATTGTATCAATGAATAGTATTTCAAATGGTTTACAAGGTGTTGGTGTTAACACTAGCTTTTCTTTAGTTTTTGGTTTAACTTTGTTTAATAGACAATCATTAAAAAATTTTGATATATTTCGATATATCACTAGTCATATCTTTCACATAAAATTTTGTTCGTAGTTTTGCGTAAAGTCTTTTCATTCCGCAATGACCACCAGAAATGGGATCATTATGGTAAATTTTCATTAGCTTTAATTTTGTATCTTCATCTGTTACTGTATCCACTGAATCTGTTAGTATAATTTTAAGGATTTTAAAATTTTATTTCCAATATTTTTGAAATTTGTAATAGTGTAATGTTCGAACAAAATATCGTTTTTAGGATATTCAATCTGCTTAATTTTGCGTTTGCCGGCTTCTGACTCAAGCTTCGAAAATAATTTCTCTAAAGTAATTATTTCGTTAACAAGCTCAAAACTAAGTAACTCGAGTCTTTTATGTTTAATATGCGCAAAAATCTCTAAACTTTTTGTTTTATTATTTTTATCGTACGTAATTTCAGATCTTATCTGTGGGACTTTTTTCGAAAAATTAAATGAAAATTTGTCGTAGATATGTAAAGTAAGTTGTTTTTCGTCGTTTTTGTCTGTTTTCCTAGAAAGGTTATTGTCGTTTGCCTGTTTTGTCATTGATCTTGTCTGTACTGCTAAAATTTGTTTGTTAGCTTCTTTAATCTCATCCATTGTAATACGCGATAGTGCATCAGCGCCAACGTTTAATTTACCCTTTATATAAACTATAGTAAAGTTATATTCTGCTAATTCTAGCCTAATTCTCGAAAGTTTTGAAAAGGGGTCTTTCATGTTGAATAGGTATACTAGAGGTCTATTGTCTGACTTTACGATGAAATTTGTGCCATAAACCTATGGTCGAAACTGCTTTATTGCGAAATAGATAGCTAAGAGCTCCAATTCTTTAATTGGTTTTTTCTGATCGGCTTTATTAAATGCTTTAGAAGCGAAACAAATTGGTAAATCACAACCTTGCTGTTCTTGACTCAAAATAGCGCCACATCCAGTTGTGGAAGCATCTACTGTAATAATGAATTGTTTTGTAAAATCTGGATATTGGAGTAGTTTTGGTGAAAGTAATGCTGCTTTCAAAGAGAAAAATGCTCTATCGCACTCAACATCCCATACCAATTCAACTGTTTTTCTACTTAATCGATTTAGAGGCGCTGTCAGAGACGCAAAATTAGGTATAAACCGTATGTAATAGTTTGCAAACGCGACAAATCGTCGTACCGCGTCTTTATCAGTCGGCTTTGTATACTTTTTAATTGCGTTTATTTTGGAGTCGTCCGGCAACAAGCCTTTGGCATAATATTTTTGACCTAAAAATGTAACTTCTGGTCGTAAAAAGTTGCATTTATTTGGGTTAAGTTTGACATTGATATTCACTACAACCTATGACGATAATATCGTCGACGTATAAAAATGCGACATTGGGTGGTATACCCGAAAAAGCTATTGTCATCATTCGTGAGAATGAATTTGGTGCTATATTTAAACCGAATGGAAGCACTTTCCATCTAAATGCACATCGGTCAGTGCTGAAAGACGTGATGTCACGTGAGTCAGAATGCAAGGGGATTTGATGAAATCCTGAAAAAAGATTTAATGTTGAAAAATATTTTTGTATGTTTGTTTAATGGTGTGTTCAGTTTATACCTGTATTTAAGAATTCATGAGCCCGAGTTTACAAAGCTTCTCATTCGCAACGAAGAAGAACCTTACAAAAACAAATCTACATGGCACACAAATCAATATAGATACAAAATGTCTCAATTGTGTTGTTAGTGTTGAAATGAGGACAACTAAACTAAGCACGAAAACAAATACCAGCAGGATGTCCTAGTGGTTAAAGGCTACTGCAGTTTCACCATGTGATTCACGGTTCGAATCCCGGTGAAACCTTTGATAACATTACAAAAGTGCCTGATGATGATTACGTTGGCGGTTTTCGAAATGGGTCCAGCGCAATATGCCAGTAAATGTTTCTTTCTTTTCAGTTTCTCTTAGAAAACATAATAATTGAAATTCAATTATGATAAGCCGGTTTTAAGCTCATGAATTCTTAAATATAAGTATAAACTGAACACACCATTAAACAAACATACATAAATATGTACAACTGAGCCCGAGTTTACAAAGCTTCTCATTCGCAACGAAGAAGAACTTTACAAAAGCAAATCTACATGGCACACAAATCAATATAGATACAAAATGTCTCAATTGTGTTGCTAGTGTAGAAATGAGAAAAACTGAATTAAGCATGAAAACAAATACCAGCAGGATGGCCTAGTGGTTAAAGGCTACTGCAGTTTCACCATGTGATTCACGGTTCGAATCCCGGTGAAACTTTTGATAACATTACAAAATTGCCTGATGATGATTACGTTGGCGGTTTTCGAAATGGGTCCATCGCAATATACCAGTAAATGTTTCTTTCTTTTCAGTTTCTCTTAGAAAACATAATAATTGAAATTCAATTATTATAAGCCGGTGTTACTTACTTACTTACTTAATTAACCGTCTAAACGGTTATGGCCGTCCAACAAGGCGCGCCAGTCGCTCCTTCGCTCCGCCAACCGGCGCCAATTGGTCACACCAAGGGAGTTTAAATCGTTTTCCACCTGGTCCTTCCAACGGAGTGGGGGCCGCCCTCTACCTCTGCTTCCATAGGCGGGTTCCGATAGAAACACTTTCTTGGCCGGAGCATCATCTTTCATTCGCATAACATGGCCTAGCCAGCGCAGCCGCTGCGTTTTAATTCGCTGGACTATGTTGATGTCTGCGTATAGCTCGTACAGCTCGTCATTAAATCTTCTTCGGTACTCGCCATCGCCAACGCGTAGAGGTCCATAAATCTTTCGAAGAACTTTTCTCTCGAACACTCCCAAAGCCGCTTCATCTGCTGTTGTCATGGTCCATGCTTCTGCCCCATATAGCAGGACGGGTACGATAAGTGAGTTGTAGAGTATGATTTTCGTTCGCCGAGAGAGGACTTTACTTTTCAATTGCCTACCTAACCAAAGTAGCATTTATTGGCAAGATTGATTCTTCGCTGGATTTCAGTGCTGATGTTGTTGCTAATGTTGATGCTGGTTCCCAAATAAACGAAGTCTTTTACTATTTCGAAATTATGGATGCCAACAGTAGCGTGGTTGCCAAGGCGCATATGCGTTGACTCTTTGCTCGATGACAGCAGGTACTTCGTTTTGTCCTCATTCACCATCAAACCCATCTTTACCGCTTCTTTTTCCAGCTTGGAGTAAGCAGAACTAACAGCGCGGGTGTTTAGGCCGATGATATCAATGTCATCAGCATATGCCAGTAATTGCACGCTTTTATAGTATATTGTTCCAGTGCGGTTAAGTTCTGCAGCTATTATAATTTTCTCCAGCATCAAATTAAAGAAATCGCACGATAGGGGGTCACCCTGTCTGAAACCTCGTTTAGTTTCGAACGGCTCGGAGAGGTCTTCCCAATTCTGACTGAGCTGATGGTGTTGCTCAACGTCATTTTGCACAGCCGTATAAGTTTTGCGGGGAAACCAAATTCAGACATAGCGGCATATAGGCAGCTCCTTTTCGTGCTGTCGAAGACGGCTTTAAAGTCGACGAAGAGGTGATGTGTGTCGATTCTCTTTTCACGGGTTTTTTCCAAGACTTGGCGCATTGTGAAAATCTGGTCGATGGTAGATTTACCAGGTCTGAAGCCGCACTGATAAGGTCCAATCAGCCGGTTCACGGTGGGCTTCAATCTTTCGCACAATACACTTGAAAGGAGCTTATATGCGATATTAAGAAGGCTGATTCCACGATAGTTGGTGCATTTTGCAGTATCCCCCTTCTTGTGGACTGGGCAAAGAACACTTAGATTCCAACCGTCGGGCATGCTTTCGTCCGCCCATATTTTGCTAAGAAGCTGCTGCATGCGCCTTACCAACTCCTCGCCGCCGAACTTGAATAGCTCCGCAGGCAATCCATCAGCGCCCACGGCCTTGTTGTTTTTCAATCTGGTTATTGCTATTCTAACTTCGTCATAATCGGGCGGGGGGACATATATTCCATCATCATCGATTGCGGGATCGGGTTCTTCATCTCTGCGCGGTGAATTGCTGCCTCCATTTAGGAGAGCAGAGAAGTGTTCCCTCCATAATCTAAGCACTCTCTGGACATCAGTTACGAGGTCGCCGTTTTCATTCCTACAGGAGTTTGCCCCGGTCTTAAAACCTTCCGTCTGTCGCCGTATTTTTTGGTAGAATTTTCGGGCGTTATTCCTGGTGGCTAGCAGCTCAAGCTCCTCGCACTCACGCCTTTCTGCTTCTGCTTTTTTCTTCCTGAAAAGGCGTCTCGCTTCCCTTTTCAACTCACGATAGCGTTCACACACTCCTCTTGTCGCGCTCGCTTTTAACGTAGCCCTGTAGGCAGCGTCTTTTCTTTCGGTTGCAACGCGGCATTCTTCATCATACCAGCTGTTTTTTCGTGGCCGCCGGTAACCAATTTTTTCCTCGGCGGCAGTATGAAGTGCTTTGGAGATATGCTCCCACTGCTCCCGTATTCCTTCAGGATGAGTTGTGCCCTCAGAGAGCAGGTGTGAGAGTCGAGTTGCGAAATCATTGGCAGTCTGTTGTGATTGAAGCTTTTCGACGTCTAGCTTTCCTTGTGTTTTTTGTTCCTTGTTTTTAGCCGCGTTGAGGCGGGTGCGTATTTTGGCTGCAACGAGATAATGGTCCGAATCGATGTTAGGTCCTCGGATCGTTCGCACATCTAAAACACTGGAGGCATGCCGTCCGTCTATCACAACGTGATCGATCTGATTGCGAGTATTTCGATCAGGAGACAGCCATGTAGCTTGATGTATCTTTTTATGCATGAACCTCGTGCTTGATATGACCATGTTTCGAGCACCGGCAAAGTCAATCAGCCTCAGTCCGTTAGGAGAAGTTTCATTGTGTAGGCTGAACTTTCCGACTGTAGGGCCAAAAACACCTTCTTTGCCCACCCTGGCGTTAAAGTCGCCAAGCACGACTTTTATATCATGACGGGGGCAGCGCTCGTATGTGCGTTCTAATTGTTCATAAAAAGTGTCTTTCACCTCATCGTCTTTTCCTCTGTCGGCGCATGGGCGCAGATGAATGATATATTAAAAAATTTTGCTTTTATTCGAATAGCGGCGAGACGCTCGTCCACAGGCGTGAACGCCAGCACTTGGCGACAAAGTATCTCTCCCACCACGAATCCGACGCCGAAACTGCGCTTATTCGCATGGCCACTCCAATATATGTCACAATTTTTGATCTTCTTTCTTCCTTGCTTCGTCCAACGCATTTCTTGGATGGCGGTGATGTCAGATTTTGCTTTGACGAGGACATCAACCAGCCGGGCATCTGCACCAATCCCATTCAGGGAGCGGACGTTCGTGCATGCCCTCAATTCATTGTCCTTCAAACGTTTGCCATGGTCGTCATCAATAGAGAGTGTATTTATCCGAGGCTTGTTGTTATATTTCATTGGAGTATGGTTTTACGTGGCGGGTCCCAAGCCCAGCGCACAACCCGCTCAGCGGGGGTGAAAATATTACTTGGCACGTTTATATAGCGAGCCGCTTGCTCCAAGACAGACGCCCGCTTGCAGCCGCACCCAGAGGTGTACAGACGCTGCCGATGAAATCTCCCCCGGCTAGCCCTTAAACCGATTATGTCAGAGTGGCCTAGCCAGGTTGTCGCCTTCTCACATTAGCTCACCGCTAAACGGGTGTTTAGCGGCTACCCAGAGGATACTTGGCCACAAGCGACCGGCAGTAGTGAGCTGCTTGAACCGCATGCAAAAGAATCGCTCTGGCCATTCCCAGGTGAATGGCGGTCAGAAGCTTTCCCCACTTTCGTGGACTTCTACACACGGCCCCACCCTCCAAGCCGTGTTAAGCTCATGAATTCTTAAATATAAGAAAAATATTTTGCTCTACCGAGATTATCTAAAACATCGTCAACTCTAGCTAGTGGAAATTTATCAGCAATGAGTTTTTTGTTTACTGCGCGAAAATCTATGCACATACGATAAGCTTTTTGACCATTAGTATCCTTCTTTGGGAGTACAATCACAGGACTATTGTAATTGGAATAACTGGGTTCAATCAAATCGTTGTCTAATAGTTTATTTACTTGGCGATTTATTTCTTCTCGTTGAGAGTATGGCGATCGATAGTTTTTAACATATACCGGCTCGTTGTCTGTCAATCTTAATTTTTGCTCGTAGAAGTTGTTTAAAGTCATTTTGTCCGCGTCAAGAGCGAAAATGTCGGCATAATCTATGCAAAGGTCAATTAATTTACTTGGAGCATATTGAGGTATTTGATTTTTTAAAACTGAAATAAGTTTTTTCGTACGTTTGTCTTCTGTTTCTGTTTTGTTAATTGTATAAATATTATAATTTGAAAGTTTTTCTGTCCGAATACCGTTTCTTTTCACATACTTGACATAATCCGTGTTGTTTATGACTTTAATTATTGGGTTACTGGAATTAACAATGCACCTCGCTGTGAAAACCCCTTTTTCGATTTCCTGCGAGTCCACGAAAAATGGCTCGGGTGAATCTCCTAAAACAAAAAGTCTGAAGATTTCACATCTGAGAGGAATGATACAACTGTCGCTTTCTGTTCCGTGCAGGATTGGTATCGCGACTTTTTCATTGCCCACCCAAAAGGAAATACTATTTCTTTCATAATTAATAATGCATTTGTTAATTTTCAGAAAATCTTTATTTAATATGCCATCGGGTGGAATATTAAAGTCTTCATCTACTACGTGTAAAGTATGTTTAAGAGAAAAGTTTGAAAAATTTAGCTTTACGTTAATTTTACCTAATTTCGAAACTGAATTTGAAGTGACACCGGTAATGTTAATAATGTCGTTTGTGTTTACTGAGATATTACTGTCTATACATGATATTTTTATTAATGAAATGTCTGTTTGAATGTCTACTAAGAAAGAACAAATTTTTGTGACTCGTTAAGTTGTAATTCTATAAAATCTGAATAATTTAAATTTAAACAATAGATGGCTATTGGTGAGGAAGTTCGCTTACTCGCTTAGTTCGTCCTCCCCCAGTGTTCGCTCCTGAGGGGCACTCGCGTTTAAAGCGCGTACGTTTGCATTTCTACTACTACCGTTTGATGACCTTGAGTTGTTACTTTTATTGTTACTTCTATTGTTACTGTTATTTGTATTTGAATTTGAGTTTGAATGTGCATTGCTATTGTTACTATTTTGGTATCTATTTCTATTATCATATCGATATCTCTGATTATTGTTACCGTCATGGTTGCTATTGTATGAAAATGAACTATTATTTCTATAACCAGTATAGCCGCAGTTTGGGTAAAAGCCACGGTAACTACCACGTGAGTTTCTGAATGTGTTGTTGCCACGCGATCGAAAAGCTAAAACCTGACGCTCTGTTACTTCGTTGTTATGTTCTACAATTCATTTCGCTACTATTTCTTTCGGATCAGTAAATGCCGTTGAGGCTAAAATGGTTTTTACTAAATTTGATTTTGCATTTAAACGGTACACGTTAACCCTTTGTTCGACTGCCATTTCATGAGCTTTCGCTTGAGTGATCCCTTCGATAATAAGAGACCGCTCAAGTGAGTCAGCTAAATCTTCAACTTTTTTGGGCAAAATCTGTATAATTGTTATTGTTAATGTGCAACGCTGCAATTTTCCCTGCTACAACATTCGAGTTGTCTGGTTTTATTCTATTACGTAGAGCTACTTTAATTTCGTTAACTGACGTTACTGCGTCGGTATTGCTTCACGGGCTTTACCCCCCAGTTTTGATTTTAAGAACGCTATAAAAGTACCAGTTAAATTTACATCAGCGAACTCTTCAATTAATTCGATTTTGTCTATAAAAGTTTCAAGTGCTAGAGGATTACCGCTGTAGTTTTCTCTAATAGAATTTGCACACATGTTAAAGAAAGTTTTCTTTTCCTCAGGTGTTGCCTTGATTTGATCGTAAAGATCTGAAGCTGAATTAGAAGAAGGTGAGGCAACGTTTGTACTAACTGGATCGTTAAGATCTGCGTTAACGTTAGAAGAAGTGGTAACTAAGTTTGTACTATTTGAGTCGTTAAGCTCTGATTTTAAAGTAGAAACAGTTGAAGTTAATTTTGCTCTATTTGAATCGTTAAGATTTGAAGCTAAATTAGAGGTTAATTTTTTACTGGAAGAATCTTCGGAGCCTGGTAAACCTGTTGACAAAGATAATCCATTTTCCTTGTTTGTGACTTCTTCGGTCGAAGATGAAGTTAAACTTTCGTAGCTTGAGGCTGAATTATAGGAATCGGATTCTGAATCTGAAGTTTTTTGCACTTGATTACCACTTCTAAGGTACATATGTAGTTACCAGAATACCAAAAAGAATTCAGTTCAAATTGCTATGAAATTAATGAAGTACTTATTTGAATGTTTGAATTTATGTTTGAAGCTGAAATGTTGAGGAAAAAGAGAAAAAAAAAAATTTGTAAGCGGGAACTGATTTACAGGTGAATAGTCGCTAAAGAAATATTTAACAATTTATTAGGAGAATTAATTGAAACTACAGTATGCTTGTATGAAAAATCTGTAAAAAGTTATTGAATTTAAAATGGCTCAAAAGTATGTAAGTATAAATTGGTAAAAATCTCAAAATGTGGTAATCACGGACGCATCGCACTGCTTTATTCAAAAAATTGTTAATTGGTTTTTCACGGAACCACCGCATATATAAAAAAAAACTTAGTTGGTTTTTCACGGAACCACGGCTTTATGTAAAAAATCTGAATTTGTTTTCCACAAACCACCGTTTATATCAAAAAAAAAAAAATTCAATTGGTTTTTCGCAACCGCTTATATCAAAATTTCATCAAATTTATAGGGTACCTGGAGACTGCTTATCTATTTCACTCAGTATTATATGGTGATATTTTTTTGGAAAATGGGCGTATATATAAACAATTTTTTTTTGAAGTAATTAAAACTTTGAAAAATGGAAAATCCGAAATATGAAATTTTAAATAGAAGGTTTGTGAAATGAATTGCAAATTTGAAGAATGGAAGCTTGAAAATATGTGAATTTGTAAAACAAATTGATGAATTTTTAATTCAGAATTTTGAAAACTTGAAAAATTTGAAGAAATTGTAAATTTCTGAAATGAATTTAACCTTGGATGAAAAAATTTTTAGATGTAAATCTGAAAACGTTGGACTTTATAAAATGCTTCGAAAATTAAAAAAAAATTGTTGGAAATTGAAGTAGTTAAATTTAGAACGCACCACTTTACCGTTTTAGTAAAAAAATTCAAGTGTTTTATATAAACGAACGCACCGTTGTTATCAAAAAAATCCAAAATATTTTATACGAACGGACGCGCCGTTTTAATCAAAAACAAAAAAAAATTTATATTATTTAATGTGGACGCACCGCACTTAATACAAATTGTAAATTTTTTGTATACATATATGTAAAGAAAAACCGTAGGAAAAATTTTATTAATACATGCTTATATATCATATACTTATTTCCCTCCTTCACTGCTGCTTTGATGATGGCTGCCATTGAAGTTAATGCTGGCCTTCGCTGCCGACGGTGGTTGCTGCTGCTGGGCTTTGCTGTTGATGTTCGCCGCTGCCGGTGTTCCCTGCCGCTGGCGGTGGTACAATTTATAGATCCGTTATCTGAGTGGCGTGGGTTTCTGCATGCCGTTATTATGTATATTATAATTAAATGGTTTTTGCATGCCGTTATTATGTATATTATAATTAAATAAATTATGTTATCTTTGATCTTTTAATTTTAAAACTTTGTAGTTCGTAGAATTTAATTCTTTATGTTATTTCCGTGGTGTTTAGTTTTTAGATAATTTGTTGTATTAGGAAATAGTATTTTGTAGATTTTTGTTATTTCGCATTTTGTTGTAATTTTATTACATTTGTTTAGTTAATTTGATTATGTTCGGATCACACGCACTCAACTCACCTGTACCACCACCAAAGACCGTCACGGTCACCATGTATGTGAGGTTCCCTTTTGGAACTTCTGCAAAATTGATGTGCGCTTTGCACGTCCAACACTCACTCCACATAAAACACGAGTTATTAGTTTAGTTTCAGTTCTTTATTTAAGTTGTTTTTAGTTTCTTTGTGGTATAATAAATGTTGTCTTATAATTTATTTTGCACTTATTTGGTTGGTCTTTAATTAAATATTTTATTTTCGCCCACACTTACTTTGTGCCGCGTTCAATGTCCAAATTATATTCGTGTCTATAACATTTTGTACGTCAGTGATGTGGGCCGCAGGCGCGTGCAGGTGGCAACTCGCACGTCAAATACAACTTAAGGCCAAACCACATAGAATACCTTATAATTCATTGCTCTAATTCTTATATTTCTAATAGGCGGAACATTAAACATAATTCCGCAGAGAAATTTGTACTAGAGACTCATAAAAAAACAAAAGCTTTTCTTAAACTTCACAAAGATGACATAGTCGTAACAGACGCGGACAAGGGGAACAAAACTGTCGTTCCATATAAAGCGGACTACAACACGAAAATTGGAAAACTACTAGGAGATAAGAATACCTATAAAGCGATAAGAGCCTACCCAACATCCACACTTCAAAGGAAAAACAATAATATAATACTCGAACTATTCAAAGGAAAGCACATTAGCCTAAAAGGTAAACACAATGGCCTAGCACAGCAGCTACAGCACCTCGTTTATATGGACTGCAAAAAATCCATAAGCCAGAATGTCCCTTACGTCCGACTCGTCTATCAATGTTCCATGTTATCATTTGTCCAAATACATAGGAACAATTCTTAAGTCGTTGATTGCCACCGAATATAACACTAAAAACTCGTTTGAGTTAAAAGAAAGACTGCAAAATTTAACTATACGTGATGATGAATTGTTAGTGTCGTTTGATGTCGGCTCGTTATTCACTAAAAATATGGCCTCCAAAATAATAATGCAAAAGTGGGAGGAAATAAAGGAAAATACGAATATACCTAATAGCAAGTTTCACAATTTTTAGAGTTCTGCTTAAAAGACAACAATTACTTCGTGCACAACAACAACATATATACACAAACATATGGAATGAAGCCTATGAGCAACCCCCTTTCCCCAACAATTTCCGATATAATAATGGATGACGCGTTTTCACACACTTTTATTGAATTACAAAAACAACACAACATACAAATAAAGTTCCTAGTCAAATATGTAGATGATATTTTCGCCATCATCCCAAGAAATGTTACAAATACAATATTAGATGTTTTAAATAAATATCATAATGGACTAAAATTTACGATCGAAAAAGAAGAAAACAAAAACATCCCCTTTCTAGACACCCGTATACACAGGCTCAATAACAAACTAGTATTGGATTGGTACTCGAAACCCACCTCATTTGGGCGCCTCATAAACTGTATATCTTCACAGCCTTTTAAATACAAAATAAATACGGCGAAGAACTTTATATACAAAATATTATCTATCAACCATCAAAGGTTTCATGACGCAAATATTAGTAAAATTAAATTGACGCTTAAAAAAAATAATTATGCGGACCATATCATATCACTCATTGTTTAGGTCAGGACCTAAATATTTTTATACTGTAAACACGGCCACTCTAATACATAATTTATTTAGTGCAAATGCATTCATACATACTTTCATGTACTGCACACCCACATGCATACACATTCATGTATGTTCACATATATGCAACACTAACACGGGTAACTGAGTTTTCCATCGGATAACAAATATCCATTGGAAAATCCCCGCACGATCTCCGGTTCGACAACACGGAGATCACTTTCCATTTTTCTGTTCAATTTCAACCACGAAGGAAGAAGGTCAACTGCTGCGGTCCAGCCACATCACAAACAAGGTAAATTAATTGTACCAACTTAACACAAAATATAACTAATTATTGTCATCATACTAATACAACCATTTGCCTTTTTATTTCTTTTCTTTAAATATATATATTCTCCGTGCTTAGACGCACCATGCGAGATTATACATTTGGTCCTACTCACCGTGAGATTTTTTACAAGCGACCAGATCCATACAGTCCACAAAGAAAAGGCATATTATCACTATTAAATTTGGCACAACAAACAAAATCTTCGAGATTTTTTGGGCACAACACAAGACCTTCGAAATTTTAAACAAATTTCAACAAAATCCACCACCAAGCACAGATAGCCGCAACAACAATCAAGGTACGTGGTTATAATTTACAACGCACAAATTTTTTTAAGTGAATTAAGTGTAAAAAGGCCTTTTGTCTATCATTATTATCCCCCCACCCGCGGTAAGGTTTTACTGACACAGCTTAAGGTAACATAGTGCAGAATTTTTAGTAGAAACAATTTTAATTTTAACTTAAACTGCACTATTTTCGGTTTCACATAACCATATATTCTTTTTAGTTTCGTTGTTTGTTAATTTTCAACAACAACAACAGCACTTCGCTTTGGTACTATACCCAACAAAAAATTCCCTAGTAATTTTAACTCCTTATTTGTTGCTTATTATTTTGCACACTTTGCCTTATTTTTGCGGCTTAACATATACTGGATTAACACAACGAAGTCCAGGTTTTTTTTGTAAAAAATAACCATTGCATCTGTGTGGGTGGCGAATCGGCGTTTTTTTATATACATCCGCGCATACAAAATTACACTAAAAGAAATAGATAGTGAAAATTTAAAAAGTGAATTGCATTTTAGTCTGCGTTTGCTTTTGTTCCCCTCCTTTCTCTAGCTTTCTTTTCAGTAGCTTAGCTAGTTATACGAGTCGGTGGAATTTTAACACCTATTATTACGAAATTGAGGGTTTTCACCTTAATTGCGTTGACACTTTGCTAGGTATACGAGTCGGTGGGTTTCTACCACAGATCAATACGCAACTGAGGGTTTCTACCTTACTTGCGGTAGCACTTAGCTAGGTATACGAGTCGGTGGTTTTCTACCACCGATCAAAACGCAACTGAGGGTTTCTACCTTACTTGCGGTACTTAATTACATAACACTAGCTGAGCAGAGAGGGCAACAAAAGGTTTTTACCTCAAAAGTATACATTAAATCTTCCGGATTTCTATCTGTATACATATCATAAGTAAAAATGGATGCATACATACTTTTTGCTGAGGCAATTGTCGAATTCGAATCAGATATCGGTAACGTGACTGATCTCGATAAACACACTTTTTCCTTTCAACAAGAAGAGTTAAAAAATATGTGGGTAAAAACCAAAAACGCTTATGACGCGTTAATCTTCTCGGGTTTGTCCAAAGAAGAAATTAAAGCTATAAAAAAGAAGCATAAACTTTCTATGGCTAGTTATTTTAAATGTATGTCTGTTATATTGGCTCAGACAGAGACCCTTAATAAAGCAGAAACAGAGAAAATTGACCAGCCTGCCCAAAAACAGACTGATCGCAAACACCACCTTCGCCTCCCTCCATGTGATACCGAAGTCTTCAAGGGTGACTATTTGTCTTGGCCAACATTCCGAGATATGTTTACGGCCATTTACATTTCGAACGACGATATTTACCCGATTGAGAAACTATATTACCTCAGTCAGAAAACAAAGGGGGAGGCCAACGAAATTGTTAGCAACGCACCTGTCACAAATGAAGGGTTTGAAATAGCGTGGAAGAACCTTACTGAAAGGTATGAAAACAAGCGCAGTTTGGTTAAGGCTCAGCTCGACACTGTCTTCAGAATAAAACCTATTGAAAAGGATTGCGGTAAATCTATTAAAGATTTACAATTAAAATTAAATAATTGCATGAATGCATTAAAAGGGCATAAGATAGATTTATGGGATGCACTTTTTGTGTATCTGTGCGCAGAAAAATTGCCCGAAACCAGCCTTTCAATTTGGGAACAGTCTTTAGGGAACAAAACCGATATATAGCAAAATGGGAGGACATGGATAAATTCCTATCCGATAGATTTCTTGCGTTAGAAAACGTGTCTGGTCACAGAGGTAATAAAACATCGAAAAGTTTTAAGCCCCAAAATACCAAAACCCCTGAACCTCATAATAAAAAGGTTGGCAGCTTCCAAACAAGCATAAAGAATTTTAATTGCAAAATGTGTCACATGAATGACCACAAACTGCGAACCTGCGCTAAATCCCTCAAACTTACACCTACTCGTAGAATTGGATTTATTAAAACCAATAATAGCTGCCTGAATTGTTTGTCTTCTGGACATACTGTGTCGAAATGTATTAGTTCTTATAACTGTAGTATATGACATTCTCGACACAACACGCTCCTACATATACAAAAAATTCAGCAAAAAGCAGCAGTTCATACAAGTAAGGAAGATGATACCCCTTCAACATCGCGACAAACACGAGAGAGGCAAAATTCAAAGTCCAATGACAAGCAAAACTCCAATGTGCAATCTTGCCATGCGCATAATACCGCTGGTGTACTGTTAGGCACCGCTCGTGTCAACATACATTATAACAATACCAATTTTTCAGCCAGAGCCCTAATTGATTCTGGTTCTGAATGTTCATTTATTACCGAACGTCTCAAACGTCGAATTAATCTGCCATCCAAGAAAATTCGCGCTCAAGTTTCCGGTATAACTAACTCATTCTCTGCACAGGTCAAAGAGTCTTGTTCAATAGAGTTGCGGTCACTAATTATTAATTATTTTCTTTGACCACAAAAGTTCTTGTCCTGCCAAAGCTTACAGATGATCTTATAACATGCCAGATCAGTGCGATGACCAGACAATCATTCCCTGATCTCGAGTTGGCCGATAAAAGATTCTTTGTCAACGAACCAGTGGATCCAGTTCTTGGAGGGGACATTTACCCTCAAATCATCTTGAACGGATTGCAGAAGAATGTACTTGGTACGCTCTTAGCACAAGAAACTGTTTTCGGCTGGATACTTAAAGGCCGTACGGATGCTCAAGAGCAACCAAAAGAAATCGTCTCCTATTACAGTGACGTATCATTGGATAAGCAATTATCCGCCTTTTGGGAACTCGAAGAAATCCCTAAAAACAAACGCTTTAATGCGGACGAACAATACTGCGAGGAATTATACAGAAGTATCTCCACTAGGGATAATACCGGGAAATACACAGTCTCATTACCTTTTAAACGAGAATTTCCTTCCAATATATCCCTAGGGTCTTCTCTTAAAAGAGCATGCTCTCAGTTCTTCCGGAACGAGACACGCCTCGCGAAAAATCCTACTTTACAAACGGAGTACAATCGAGTTGTGACCGAATACGAGGAATTAGGACATATGTCAAGGACCAACAGCTGTGTTCCACCAGACTCCTCTGACCATTATTTTCTACCTCATCACGCCGTCATCAAGGAAGAAAGTACCTCCACGAAGGTTCGCGTTGTTTTCAACGCATCTAGTCCGACCGCAAACGGAGTAAGTCTGAACGACGTTTTGTATACAGGTCCTACGCTACAAGCTGACCTAACTATTCTTATACTTCGCTGGAGACTTTACAAATATGTCTTCAACAGCGATATCGAGAAAATGTACCGACAAATTATGGTACAACCTAACCAAACCAAATACCACCGCATAGTATTCCGTACTAGCTCTGAAAGCCCTGTCAGCTTTTACGAACTGAAGACTGTGACATTCGGGGTTAACTGCGCTCCTTATCTAGCAATAAGGACACTTTTACAATTGGCAAAGGACGTCGAAGACACCTTTCCAATTGCATCCACAATACTAAGAGATTACATGTATGTGGATGATATTCTTGCTGGTGGACACTGAATCCAATCAGCAATTACTGCCAGAGATCAAATATCTCAAGCATTGCAATCAGCCGGCTTTTCACTAAGAAAATGGACAGCCAATTCCGACCAAATACTAAAGGATATCCCTAAACAACATCGTCTTAACAAAGATTTCCTAGAATTCGAAAACGCTAGTTCAGTGAAGGCACTAGGAATCAGGTGGAATGCACATAAGGATGAATTTTACTTCATCGCAAAACCCATGGAAAATTATGAGACTTTGACCAAAAGAACTATTTTATCAGCAATTGCAAAACTTTTCGACCCGTTAGGATGGCTTGCTCCAATAGTCATCGTAGCCAAAATCATTATGCAAAACATTTGGCTTGAAGGCACAAAGTGGGATGAAGAAGTATCACCAACTACTACCGAACGTTGGAAAATTTTTATGGAAAATTATCCCGATTTTGATAACATTCGGATACCGCACTGGACACACTTTTCTCCAACCAACAATGTGGAAATACACGGTTTCTGCGACGCATCGGAGAAAGCGTATGCTGCGGCAATATACCTCCGCGTCGAATCAAACGACCAAGTTCAAATCAATTTGCTATTGGCGAAAACTAAAGTAGCTCCTGTAAGAACTATCTCCCTTCCCCGATTGGAATTATGTGGAGCAGTGCTACTAGCCGAAATGATGGAAACATTAGCAACAAATCTCAATTTAGGGAACCCAAAAACCTATTTATGGACCGATTCCACGATTGTACTGGCTTGGATACGAAAGCCCCCTTGTTCGTGGTCAACTTTCGTAGCACACCGTAGCACGAAAATCGTCGAGAAGGTCGGAAAGGATAATTGGCGTCATGTGGATTCGGTATCAAATCCAGCCGATATGGCTAGCAGAGGCCTCCCAGCACATGAACTGGTCAACAATTCCTTGTGGTGGCAGGGACCTTCTTGGTTACAAGAAGACATCTCAAAATGGCCTATACAAGATATAACTTACAACACAACCATCGAGGAGAAACGAGTGCAAGCACATGCAGTAACGACCAAAACGGATTTTGATATTCTGGATAGATTTTCGAACCTACCCAGAGCCTTAAGGGTGATTGATATGTTATGTCTTGAGATTTCTCGAAAGAACTCATCCAAAGACAAAAGATTATTTTAATAAAACGTCGTATCTGGTTTCATCAGATGAAATCGAAATCGCTACGCAACGCTTAGTTAAGATGTCGCAACAACAGTTTTATCCCACAGAAAACAAAAATCTGAATTCAGGCAAGCTAGTAGATTGTAAAAGCGAAGTGCTTCCTCTTGACAAGAATGGCATTATAAGGACTGGTGGTCGCATTCGCGCGGCTCTAGACCTACCAGAAAATGAACGCCATCCAATAATCCTACCTTACACATGCAAATTTTCTCGCCTTTTAGTTCAGTTTATCCATGAAATCTCTTTACATGGAGAAAATCAACTAATGTTTAGGCTTATTAGGACCCAGTACTGGATTCCTAGGGTTAAAAATATGATAAAATCCATCATTCACAATTGTAAGGTCTGCACAATCTATAAAAAACGGGTACAAACCCAACTTATTGGTAACCTTCCCAAGGAACGTACCACATTTTCCCAACCATTTACGAATTCAGGGGTAGATTTTGCAGGACCATTCGACATAAAAAGTTATAGAGGTAAAGGGTGTCGAATTTCGAAAGGTTATGTCTGTCTGTTTGTCTGCTTCACTACGAAAGCCATACATTTGGAAGCCACATCCGACCTTAGCACCCAATCCTTTCTCGCGGCATTTTCCAGATTTATCGCCAGGCGAGGATGTCCGAAAAATATATATTCCGACAATGGGACTAACTTTGTCGGAGCCTCACGATCACTTAGATCTGAGTTTAGGGCATTTATAGCTGATTCGCGTGAAAACGCATTGTCTAAATATGCTCATCAACTTCTGTAATGGCATTTCATCCCCACTGCCTCTCCTCATATGGGAGGTCTGTGAGAACCAGCAGTAAAAAGTTTCGAAAGCCACTTTCGAAAAGTGGCAGGTAGGGATAAATATACCTTTGAGGAATTCACAACCCTACTTTGTCGAATAGAGGCTTGCCTCAACTCGCGACCATTAAATCCAGCGTCGAACGAATCCACCGACTTAGAACCCTTAACCCCTGGTCATTTCCTGGTAGGCGGGCATCTTCTCGCTCCTCCAGAAATAGATTCCAATGAGAATCCTGCCTCCATAGTCAATAGGTGGCATAAATTAAAAGCTTTGCATCAAACCTTTTGCAAAAGATGGAAAAAAGAATATCTCTAAGAAATGCAAAAGCGGGTAAAATAGAAACACCCGAAAGCAAACATCAAAATAGGGGATTTCGTCGTCGTGAAAGACGACAATGTAGCTCCGAACGAGTGGAGACTTAGAAGAGTGGTCAAACTCCAACCGGGACCAGACGACCTTGTACGAGTTGTCGACATCACGACTGAAAAAGGTCAAATTACAAGGCCATTGGCCAAACTGGTTCTACTTCCACCAGCCAATGAAACAACTGGAGAGGTATCCACCGATGACCAATCTACAAACAGTTTACCACGTTTAAGTCCATAAGCTGCACGAAAATAAATTCAATTCGCCACTTTTATTTCAAAAATGTACCATCTTTATTTTCTTCATCAAAATGTACCTAAATAAAATAGGGTTTAATGTTTCAATTACAAGGTACAACTACAACAACTTGACAAAATTTCACGTCAAGTTGGTGTAATTGGACAACTACAATACCTAAGCATTTTTTTCTTATTAAATTCCATTATTTTTCATTAAAAACCAAATTCGCAAGTAGGTACAAACCTCACATGCAATCGGGTATAAACCCACCACTCGTTCAGAGTATTAATAATGCGTATAATTGAAATTGCAACAAAATTTATATATTTATTTTAAACCGGAATCGAAAATAATATTTTTAGGGTTTAATTGCTGTTTCTTATTTCGCATAGTACCTTACAACATTTTTTGTAGGGTATTGTGAGACATAGCAGATGAACCAAAAACAGTACAAATAACGTGCTTATATATAACACAATTGTGCACAAAGCATTTAATTCCGGATTTCCTAATCCATTAAAATATCCAAACCTGATGGACGCACTCCATTAATTAGTCCTTAAGGTTTTTTCTTCCCTACTCTTTGTTGTTGCTGCCTGTGCAGCAACCGGTAATACTGCATCATAAATCCCTTCTTGGCTGTTAATTGCCGCATAGTGTATATACATACATATGTACACACAGGGACATCATTTAATTGGCATAATCTGAAAAGAAAAGTAAATGCAAGTTAGTCAAATCATAAATTAATAAATTACAAAATGCCTCTATGTTTACTTACCGGCATGTTTACTATGTAATTACATTTCGCTTTTGTCATCTACATGACATTTCATTTACGCGGTATGGTATTGCCATAGCGAACATTTTTTTTTTTTTTTTACACCAATATGGGTGTTTTAGTGGAACATGATCCGTTCCAATTTTTTTTTTCACTGTTTGTAATTACTGATTTCACGAATACTTTATTGAAAAATATTGCAAAATAAGTACGAATTGCAAGAAAATTGTTCAAAACTCGAAAGGTTTGAATTTTTTCGCAACAAAAATGTTTTCAACTACCATATTTTTACCGAAATCCACAAATCTAGTTGGAAAATGCGAAACTTTCTTGGGTGGCAGGATACTTTGTGACAAATTAAATCACAAAAATAAAAACCAAATTATAAATTTTCGATCAGATTCGAATATACAAATTTTTATTTATTGTATTCAGTAGAAATTATGAATTAATCACTCGCAAGTGTAATTTATTCATTTTCTACGTATCCAATGCAGAAACACGAAATTTAATACAAAGAAGAGATATGATGTACTCAGGGAGCATTTAGAAAGTGATCAATAACCCATTGATAAACAGTTGTGCGCTCACGCGATCATTCTTGCATCACTGCCCGAACTTTGGACAACCCATAAGCAGGTCCTTGCACATGGTCAATTGCTATAAGCGCCTGTCAGAGGGTCAGTACGAATATAAAGAATTTCATATACATATGTATGCCATTCAGCGTTCGCCACCTAACCAAAATAAATTTTTTTTTAAATAAAACCGAAAATTAAAATTCAAATATAATATAACCAAATAAATCCACTCTGGCACGGAGACACGTCCTCTTCGTCTGGATATAACATTTAACCTCATAAAGTTAAAATCTGGAGCAGAGACTTGGCCTCTTTGTCCAGATGGAAAATTAATTGTCACATAATATAACAAAATAAATCCAATCTGGCACGGAGACACGTCCTCTTCGTCTGGATATAACATTTAACCTCATAAAGTTAAAATCTGGAACAGAGACTTGGCCTCTTTGTCCAGATGGAAAATTAATTTACATTCGTCGAAATCTGGAACGGAGACGTCCAGACTACGAAAAATCTCGGAACACAAAAGAGATAAATACAGTCCAAATATGTATACTGTATAATGTGCATTGAATTAAAACCCGTTCCTGTTTTCAGCTTTAATATGCTGCTTCTTTTTCCCACATCGGCTACTATATGCAAACAAGTCCGGACGTGATCAGCCAACAAAATTTTCATTGAATAATACAAACATATTGTATCTAGTTTTAAGTAATACGTGCGCGTGACCGCTTCAGCATGACTTTCCTTCATTTTAAGATGTTGCTTACCGCAAGGGGGCCGGCATGTTTAGGTCAGGACCTAAATATTTTTATACTGTAAACACGGACACTCTAATACATAATTTATTTAGTGCAAATGCATTCATACATACTTTCATGTACTGCACACCCACATGCATACACATTCATGTATGTTCACATATATGCAACACTAACACGGGTAACTGAGTTTTCCATCGGATAACAAATATCCATTGGAAAATCCCCGCACGACCTCCGGTTCGACAACTCGGAGATCACTTTCCATTTTTCTGTTCAATTTCAACCACGAAGGAAGAAGGTCAACTGCTGCGGTCCAACCACATCACAAACAAGGTAAATTAATTGTACCAACTTAACACAAAATATAACTAATTATTGTCATCATACTAATACAACCATTTGCCTTTTTATTTCTTTTCTTTAAATATATATATTCTCCGTGCTTCCACGCACCGAGCGAGATTATACATTTGTGGACCTTCGAGCCGGATATGAACCAGCTCCATCATGGCGGCTTTGCTTTTCCTCTGAATCTTCATAAAGGGCAAGCTTTGTTATACGCAGTAATAAGCGTCCTTGTTAGGAATTCATTAGACTCCTCCAGTTCCTCCACATTGGCAACGTCTTTGGGTTGTCTCAGTTTTGTTTCTACCTGCCTCTGGAATTTAGTCGAAATCGTTAACGTAGGGTTTCTAAAGGTTCCCCCCGTCTCTTCCCTCTTTAGGGGATGCTGGAGCTTTCTCCACCTCTCCTTTTTCTCTTAAGCTTTTGAGGTCCTTTTCAACTTCGCCCGCTTCTATCGTTTTAGGATTTTTAACTTCGGGACTTCTTTTCCTGAGTCGCAAGTAAATTTGGCCAAAGGACATTTTGCCAAGCTGCGTATACAATATATCCTCCGCCTGCTTGTTTATTTGGAAGATGTAGAACTGACCTTCTTCCGTAGGCTGACATACAGTAAGTACCTTCCAATCCTGTGTCGGTATGTTCAGATTCTGATTCTGCAGAAGTCGCAGTGTATCGTCCGACTTCATCACGCATGTTATCCATACCTTAAATTTTGGTACCGTGGGGATTTGCGCTTTATCCACCACCTCAAACCGCGCTGTCGTGCCTTGCCTTTGGAGGTTTGGAACACTTTCTCCAGCCACCGCAAGCTCGCGATGTTGTCGCACGCTATCATCTTCACACCATTATACCACCCACCCCCCAAATCAAAGGTTGGAAGGGGCTTACTTGGCTGTTTCCGCATCATCTTAAGAATTAAGCTAATAAGCTCCCTTTCTACAGATCTTCACCTTTCAGTAGTCATCTGTCCGAAAGGACTGCTATGATCAACCAGCGCCACAGTCAGTGACTGTTTTGCCACATCACTCATCTTCTCGGGAAAAGCCGGAGTCTTAGTGTTATCTCCCTCTGGCACTTCTGAGAAATCCAGAGTCTTAGCGTTATCTCCCTTTGGCTTATCTCCTACCTCCGTAATTGGAACTTCCCTCTGACTCGCAGCTTTTGAGGTAGTTGCTACCTCGCTATTGGGGCCTATCTCTCTTAAAGCTTTGAGCCTTCTTGTCTTATCTATGCAACTGCCCTGCCTCGCGGCTCTGGGACTGGGTCCTTTCTAACTCTTGAAAGCTTGCTTATCACCTTCCGCCGAACGTTGCCTCTTCATTCTGCCATTCGACGCTTCTTCCTCCTCGTACTGGTTCCATAACCGGGGGTTTCTCGCAGAAAACCTTTTGGAACTGCTTTGGACCTAATTCTACCGCCTCATGGGCCCATTCCAAGCGCTCGATCTCCATTTCTGTTGGGTCGACCCCTGCTCCCGAGCGTTGGACAATTCATAGTGTTGCACGGTACTACGAGAGAGCTTTCTTACTTCCTCTGCTCCGTACACCCTTCTCCCCTCTACTACTCCGTTTTAATTTGTATGCTTTTTCAACACGGAGTTCATTGAATCAGCACTCTCGCTCCCCGAGTCCGACGCATCACTTAATGCGTATTTGTCGGCATTTGCTTGCGACTCAGTCCTCCTCTTTTCATCGTTGTTATTAAAATTAGGTATTAAGTCGTTCATCTTTGTCGTATGACCACCTGCCTGACAAGGCGGGCTAAGCGTTCCAATATTATATAGGGGGAAAGAACCGTCCGCCACAGCAGCGCCCCTTACTGTGGTAAGGCCATCAATACTTCCCGAGGTGGCCCGGTATCGGGAAGCCTCCATTCGGAAGGCAGCCGAATTTATCCCCTGGCTGCAAATTGTCCAATAGGCACGGTCCGCATAACACCCTGGAAGCGAAACGGCGTAGATATCGTGAAGCTCGAGCAGGTGGTGTTCTTATTGCAGTTGACTCCACGCTTCCATCTGAGTTGCTGCTTTTGGACATTGCAACTTACATTGAATTCGTGGCAGTGAAGCTTGCTTTGTACAATTTCAGTTTGTTTATCTGCTACTCGTATATACCGCCATGATCGGATATACTCGTTTGTACTTGTCATAGCACTGTTATTTGTAGTTTGTACTCGCAATTGCGTGGCAAAGACCCCCAGTAGTTCTTGGTGCTTTCAATTTATCATCAGAAAATTGCTATTGATCCAATCCACTCCATCGACTCAAATTTCATGACTCCCACCACTCAACATGAGTTTTTAATTAGCCTTCTTGATACATCTCTTCTCCAAATGAATTATATATTAAATTGTAAAAGCAAGATCTTGGACTTAGTGTTTGCAGATGACTCTACGGGTATTACATAACTCGAACTCCCCCATTATCACTGCATGAAGACCTTCTACATCCTACGCTTGAGATAGTACTGGATGTTGTTCAACCTATGATGCTTGGTGTTTCTAAATCGAATTCCCGGCCCCGTTCTAGATGTTTTTCTAAGACGAATTTTAGTGAGCTCAATAAACTGATTGCTGCTCATGACTGGTCGAATCGCGTGTTAAGACGTAGAAACAGCGACCTCCTTGTTTTATAGCTCTCGTAATGATTTCTTTAAAAGCTGTGTTCCCTTCTTTCTTCTAGTATTACCACGGGTAAACCACAATGGTTCTCAAGGCAAATATTTAGACTTGATAATTGTTAGTAAAATTCGCTATTATAAGAATTGCTTTACATTGACAACACTGACAAAATTGTAACACTTTTCCCTCTTCTATTTTTTCCCCTTACATTTTATATGAGTTAGTTGCTGTTAATAAATCGTGCGACGAACATCTAATGTTTAAGTGCGTGTTTAGCTTTATTTCGTGGGTTTGACCTAACAATGGTTATAGGCCCAGTCGAGATTCTGATTCATAAAGGCGGTTTAAAGTTATTGACGCGGTAAATTTTTTTTTTTGTAATATTGCCGAAATGAGTTCCAGGCTGTATCACATTGAAAAACTAGATGACAGCAACTATGTGGATGGAAAATTCTTATCAAATCCGTGTTTGTGCATTTCGATTTATGGGGCTATATGTCCGGCGAAATTGCCGAGCCAACTGAGAAGGTTGCTGCAGAAAAATGGAAAAAATTGGACGAAAAAGCATTAGCTACATTGCTTTTGTGCATAAAATTGAGTCAATTACTGAATGTCAAAAATGCTAAAACTTCGAAAGAAGCATGGGAAAAATTGGCTGCAGTTCATGCACCAAGCGGTCCAGCGGGGAAAATTACAATTTTCAAGTCTGATTGAATGTTTTGTTTTGAGTGGTACGGCAAGTGCAACAACAAAACAGAACATTCAAGGGAAAATGTTATAAATTTCATAAGAGAGGGCATTGTGCCTCGTCTTGCAAATTAAGTAACTTTAGCAAACCGAGCGTTAATTGCGCTATGCTCAATGTCTCTCGGCATCGAAATAAGCTCAACGAGTCTATTTGGGTTTTGGATAGTGGATCGCCGTGTCACATGAGTTGTGAAAAATCGTCTTTTACTCAATTTTCCGAACATCATGAGAAGATAGAATTAGCAGGAGATAAGTTCATTTACTCCGAAGGTATTGGTACTGTACGTGTAGAGCCGAAGTCTAGCACAATTATTTTACATGATGTACTTTATGCTCCGCAGCTCAAATCTAATTTCCTATCAGTGAGCAAGTTACGGCGAATGGCTGTGAAGTAGAATTTGGCATAGAGACTGCAAGAGTAATGTCACTTCGTGGATTCCGTTACAGCTTACTGTCTAGGATGATTCCTAGATATTTTTGCAAGGTTTCTCCTGTAGGGTCACCCCTCCTAACTTAGGTCTTCGGGTCGATTCCGGTTGAGCGTTATAGTGAAGTGAAAAAAAAATGTATCACTTTGGTTATCACTTAATGTTTTCATTTTTTCACTTCATTCAGTTCGAAAATGCAATTCTTATAACTGCTGTGAAAACTGTTAGCTGAATAACATTTGAATTTACGATGTGTGAAGTTTTCTTTGCTGAATGATAAATTATGACAGATTTCTTTTGTTTTTGTTTTCTTTTTGTTTGATGTTGTTTGTTTGACATTTTTTTTTTAAATTCAAACGTTAAAACAAAATTTGTATCAGCGTTAACTTTGTTTTCACTACACTTCAATTCGAAGTTTTAACGCAAAACGAGAATCAATAATTGTGGTGAATTGGTGTTAATACTTCTCATTTTACGATAACGCGCAACCGGAGTCGACCCCCTGGTCCAATTTGGGACCTTGTACCTCTTTGTAAACAAGACTATATCCGTCTTTTCCGCTTTGGCTTTCAACCCGACATTAGATACCCAGGTATGAATATCCCGAAGCGCCCGATCCATCAAAGAGCTAGTCGTTGGTAGGCACTATCCACTTATGACAATTGCAACGTCATCTGCGTAAGCCGTATGTCTTACAGGTCCCTCATCCAATCGCCTGAGCAGTTGGTTGATGACCAGCGTCCACAGCAGAGGTGATAGCACCCCTCCCTGCGGCGTGCCCCTGTCCAATGATTTCATGGCATCGTACAATCCCCATTGTGATGTAATCTTCATGCAATTTAGCATGCAGTCGATCCATCTGGTTAAAGCTGGATGTACTTAATGTAATTAAGACCATCCACAATCGCCCATTTAGGCACATTGTTGAAAGCCGCGGCAATGTCTAAGAAGACTCCCAGAGCATATTCCTTATATTCCAGGGCTTTCTCTATGCTTATTACCACCCTATGCAATACGATGTCTACCGACTTGCCTTTGGTGTACGCATGTTTTGTTGTGGAGAGCAGCTTTTCATCCACGTTGGACTTTATGTACACATCTATCAGCCTCTCAAAGGTTTTGAGCAGAAATTGTGTTAAGCTAATGGGTCTATAGCCTTTGGGATACACGTGACCGATCTTCCCCGCCTTTGGTAGGAAAGATACACGAGCAGTTCTCCAAGAGTGCGGTTCACGATTCAGTCTTATGCACTCATCGAATATTATTTTAAGCCATTCCACGACCGGTCTACTTGAAATTTGTAGCATGACCGGGAATATACCATCTGGGCCGGCGATTTAAACTTCTTCACTGCCCATTCGATCTAGGTATCGGTCAACAAGCCCGGCACTACCCGCTCCGTGATCGAAGTGTGATTGCTAGCTGCTGGCTCTTCTAAACCATCTCCCGATGGGAAATGTGTATCGAAAAGCACCTCAAGGATTCCTCACTATTACGTGACCATTCCTCGTTCTCTTTTTTTATTAGTCCCTGGACTATTTTTCTCCTTGCTATTACTTTTTTTAACCGTGCTGTTTCGCTGGAGCACTCTATGTAAGTACAGACACTTTTCCATGAGATTCTCTTCGTCACGCTTGTATATCCTTAGTAGAACCCTGTACTCGTCCCGACAAGCTTTGCTTTCCGCGGCCATTGCTAGCTTAAACATTTCTTATAGCTATTTTCTGGGAAGACTCAGCTCATTGCTCCACCATGGCGGCTTTGCTTTTCGTCTGAATCTTCTTAGAGGGCTAGCTTTGTTATACGCAGTGATAAGCGTCCTTATTAGGAATTCATTAGACTCCTCCAGTTCCTCCAAATTGGCAACGTCTTTGGGTTGTCTCAATTTTGTTTCTACCTCTCTCTGGAATTTAGTCGAAATCGTTGACGTAGGGCTTGTAAAGGTTCCTCCCGTCTTTGCCCTCTTTGGGGAATGATGAAGCTGTCTCCACCTGACCTTTTTCTCTTACGCTTTTGAGGTCCTTTTCGACTTGGTCCGCTTCTAGCGTGTTAGGATTTTTATCCTCGGGACTTCTTTTCCTGAGTCGCACGTAAATTTTGCCTGTACCAAAGGACATTTTGCCAAGCTGCGTATACAATATATCCTCCGCCTGCTTGTTTATTTGGAAGATGTAGAACTGACCTTCTTCCGTAGGCCGAGATACAGTAAGTACCTTCCAATCCTGTGTCGGTATGTTCGCATTCTGATTCTGCAGAAGTCGTAGTGTATCCTTCGACTTCATCACGCATGGTATCCATACCTTAACTTTTGGTACCGTGGGGATTTTCGCTTTATCCACTGTAGTGTAAACAGCCAACAATTTAAGGCGAAATATTTACATCAGCTACCCTGTAACAAAAATAGTCTAAATGTTCATCAACACATAAAAAAGCATTTTCATTTCTTGCTAACATAGCCATTCACACGATTTAATACAGGTGTGTGTACAACACACAACCAAACAAATTTGCATTCAAGCATATTTGCGAACGTTGCATTTCCCACAGAAGTCACAACTCAACACAGGTGTGTAGGTACATATTTTGTATCAAGTTATATATAGGTATGTAAGTATGTCATATCATCGGCCTAAACACCAGCGCTGTTAGTTCTGCTTACTCCAAACTGGAAAAAGAAGCGGTAAAGATGTGTTTGATGGTGAATGAGGACAACACGAAGTACCTGCTGTCATCCAGCAAAGAGCCCTGGCAACCACGCTACTGTTGGCAGCCATAATTTCGAAATAGTAAAAGACTTCGTTTATTTGGGAACCAGCATCAACACTAGCAACAACACCAGCACTGAAATCCAGCGAAGAATCAATCTTGCCAATAAATGCTACTTTGGACTAGGTAGGCAATTGAAAAGTAAAGTCCTCTATCGGCGAACGAAAATCATACTCTACAAGTCACTTATCGTACCCGTCCTGCTATATGGGGCAGAAGCATGGACCATGACAACAGCAGATGAAGCGGCTTTGGGAGTGTTCGAGAGAAAAGTTCTACGCGTTGGTGATGGCGAGTACCGAAAAATTTAATGATGAGCTGTACGAGCTATGCGCAGACATCAACATAGTCCAGCGAATTAAAACGCAGCGGCTGCGCTGGCTAGGCCATGTTATGCGAATGAAATATGATGATCCGGCCAAGAAAGTGTTTCTATCGGAACCCGCCTATGGAAGCAGAGGTAGAGGGCGGCCCCCACTCCGTTGAAAGGACCAGGTGGAAAACGATTTAAACTCCCTTGATGTGACCAATTGGCGCCGGTTGGCGGAGCGAAGGAGCGACTGGTGCACCTTGTTGGACAGCCATAACCGTTTAGACGGTTAAGCGCCAATTAAGTAAGTATGTATGCTTAAGGTAAATATGTATGTAAGTATGTATGCTTAAATTTAAATATATATGTAAGAATATGTTAGAATAATTTTATATAAATAAGCTGACAACATTTGAATAAAAGAGCAATTAAGCATTGAGCTTTGATCACTCACAACGCAGTCTATTTTATTTCAAACCTTTTACATGGCGATCCTGCCTATGATTCTTCTGGCTGATTTTTCAGCCTAATTTCATAGCTGGCAAGGACTTTACTGGCTGATTACTTTTTAAAAGGAACAAACAGTGAAGCTATAAAACGAGTTTTTTACTCTAAATTTTATCCTGGAAGAAGAAAAGCAAAAAGGAGCTGATCAAACGAAATCTACTGAAAGATAATTTTAATAAATTTGGAGCACTCAAAAATGACGCCATTTAGCAATTTTTATGATAATTTACGGTCATTATAATCGAAATGATGCAGCTGCAGTGGATATGACCAGTAAAAATATTGATATTACCTTGGAAGGAACAAAAGAACCACATTCGGAATAAACAACAAGACTGGCAGCATAATAAATATAAATATAATTACCTTAATTATACTCAGTTGAGCAGAGCTCACAGAGTATATTAAGTTTGATTGGTTGGTTGTACATATATAAAGGAATCGAGATAGATATAGACTTCCATATATCAAAATAATCAGGATCGAAAAAAAATTTGATTGAGCCATGTCCGTCCGTCCGTTCGTCCGTCCGTCCGTCCGTCCGTTAACACGATAACTTGAGTAAATTTTGAGCTATCTTGATGAAATTTGGTATGTAGATTCCTGGGCACTCATCTCAGATCGCAATTTGAAATGAACGATATCGGACTATAACCACGCCCACTTTTTCGATATCGAAAATTTCGAAAAACCGAAAAAATGCGATAATTCATTGCCAAAGGCAATTAAAGCGATGAAACTTGGCAGATGGGTTGACGTTATGACGCAGAATAGAAAATTAGTAAGATTTTGGACAATGGGCGTGGCACCGCCCACTTTTACAAGAAGGTAATTTAAAAGTTTTGCAAGCTGTAATTTGGCAGTCGTTGAAGATATCATGATGAAATTTGGCAGGAACGCTGCTACTATTACTATATATGTGCTAAATAAAAATTAGCAAAATTGGATGAAGAACCCGCCACCTTTTTAAAAAAAAAATTTTTTAATTCAAATTTTAACAAAAAATTTAATATCTTTACTGTATATAAGTAAATTAAGTCAAAATTCAACTCCTGTAATGATATGATGCAACAAAATACAAAAATAAAAGAAAATTTCAAAATGGGCGTGGCTCCGCCCATTTTCATTTAGTTTGTCTAGAATACTTTTAATGCCATAAGTCGAACAAAAATTTACCAATCCTTCTCAAATTTGGTAGGTACATAGATTCTATGACGGTAACTGTTCTCTGTGAAAATGGCCGAAATCGGTGGAAGCCACGCCCAGTTTTTATACACAGTCCACCGTCTGTCCTTCCGCTCGGCTGTTAACACAATAACTTGAGCAAAAACCGATATATCTTTACTAAACTTAGCCCACCTACTTATCTGAACTCACTCGGTATAAAAAATAGCCGAAATCCGACCATAACCACGCCCACTTTATCGATATCGAAAATTACGAAAAATGAAAAAAATGCCATAATTCTATACCAAATACGAAAAAAGGGATGAAACATGGTAACTGGATTGGTTTATTGATGCAAAATATAACTTTGGAAAAAATTTTGTAAAATGGGTATGACACCTACCATATTAAGTAGAAGAAAATGAAAAAGTTCTACAAGGCAAAATCAACAGCCCTTGGAATCTTGGCAGGAATACTGTTAGTGGTATTGCATATATAAATAAATTAGCAGTACCCGACAGATGATTTTCTGGATCACCTGGTCCACATTTTGGTCGATATCGCGAGAACACCTTCACATATTCATCTAAGGGCCACTCGCTTTTAAAACCCTCATTAATACCTTTAATTTGATATCCATATCGTACAAACACATTCTAGAGTCACCCCTGGCCCACCCTAATGGCGATATCTCGAAAAGGCGTCCACCTATAGACCTAATGCCCACTCCCTCTTAAAATGCTCAGTAACACCTTTCGTTTGATACCCATATCGTACAAACATTCTAGAGTCACCTCTGGCCCACACTAATGGCGATATCTCGAAAAGGCGTCCTCCTATAGACCTAATGTCCACTCCCTCTTAAAATGCTCAGTAACACCTTTCGTTTGATACCCATATCGTACAAACATTCTAGAGTCACCCCTGGCCCACCCTATTGGCGATGTCTCGAAAAGGCCACCTATAGACCTAATGCCCACTCCCTCTTAAAATGCTCAGTAACACATTTCGTTTGATACCCATATCGTACAAACATTCTAGAGTCCCCCTGGCCCACCCTAATGGCGATATCTCGAAAAGGCGTCCACCTATAGACCTAATGCCCACTCCCTCTTAAAATGCTCAGTCACACCTTTCGTTTGATACCCATATCGTACAAACATTCTAGAGTCACCCTTGGTCCACCTTTATGGCGATATCTCGAAAAGGAGTCCACCTATAGACCTAATGCCCACTCCCTCTTAAAATGCTCAGTAACACCTTTCGTTTGATACCCATATCGTACAAACCTTCTAGAGTCACCCTTGGTCCACCTTTATGGCGATATCTCGAAAAGGCGTCCACATATAGAACTAAGGATTACTCCCTTTTAAAATACTCATTACCACCTTTCATTTGATACCCATATCGTACAAACACATTCTAGAGTCACCCCTGGCCCACCCTAATGGCGATATCTCGAAAAGGCGCCCACCTATAGACCTAATGCCCAATCGCTCTTAAAATGCTCAGTAACACCTTTCGTTTGATACCCATATCGCACAAACATTATAGAGTCACCCCTGGCCCACACTAATGGCGATATCTCGAAAAGACGTCCACCTGTAGACCTAATGCCCACTCCCTCTTAAAATGCTCAGTAACACCTTTCGTTTGATACCCATATCGTACAAACACATTCTAGAGTCACCCCTGGCCCACCCTAATGACGATATCTCGAAAAGGCGTCCACTTATAGACCTAATGCCCACTACCTCTTAAAATGCTCAGTAACACCTTTCGTTTGATACCCATATCGTACAAACATTCTAGAGTCACCCTTGGTCCACCTTTATGGCGATATATCGAAAAGGCGTCCACCTATAGAACTAAGGATTACTCCCTTTTAAGATACTCATTACCATCTTTCATTTGATACCCATATCATACAAACACATTCTAGAGTCACCCCTGGCCCACCCTAATGGCGACATTTCGAAAAGGCGTCCACCTATAGACCTATTGCCCACTCCCTCTTAAAATGCTCAGTAACACTTTTCGTTTTATACCCATATCGTACAAACATTCTAGAGTCACCCCTGGCCCACCCTAATGGCAATATCTCGAAAAGGCGTCCACCTATAGACCTAATGCCCACTCCCTCTTAAAATGCTCAGTAACACCTTTCATTTGATTCCCATATCGTACAAACACATTCTAGAGACACCCCTGGTCCACCTTTATGGCGATATCTCGAAACGGCGGCCGCCTATGGACTAAGGATCACTCCTTTTCAAAATACTCATTAACAGCTTTCCTTTGATACCCATATCGTACAAACATATTCTAGAGTCACCCCGGGTCCACCTTTATGGCGATTTCTCGAAAAGGCGTTCACCTATAGAACTAAAGCTCATTCCCTTTTAAAATACTCATTACCACCTTTCATTTGATACCCATATCGTACAAACACATTCTAGAGTCACCCCTGGTCCACCTTAATGGCGATATCTCGAAAGGGCGTCCACTGATAGACCTAAGGCCCACTCCCTCTTAAAATGCTCAGTAGCACCTTTCATTTGATACCCATATCGTACAAACAAATTCTAGAGTCAGCCCTGGTCCACCTTTATGGCGATATTCCTAAATGGCGTCCATCCATAGAACTATAGCCTACTCTCTCTTAAAATACTATTTAATACCTTCCATTTGATACACATGTCATACAACCACATTCCAAGGTTACCCTAGGTTCATTTTCCTACATGGTGATTTTCCTTATTTTGTCTCCATAGCTCTCAACTGAGTATGTAATGTTCGGTTACACCCGAACTTAGCCTTCCTTACTTGTTTTGAAATAGTTTTAACATTTTAGACGTAATTTCTAAGCAGGAAATTCGGGCAACCTAACGGCTGCATATGGACGAGCAAAAATTCAAATTTCTGCAGTAAAAACATTTTTTTTTGCCAAATTTTGAGATATGTTCCAAGAAGAGAACATACAAAGTCAAAGCCAATTTGATCAAATTTTTGAAAGATTAGTTAAACTAAATCTGAAGTTCCAAGAAGGTGAAAACAAAATACCTGAAATACCCAAGCAAAGCCCTAAGCCAATAACAATCGAGGAATATAGACAGAGGAATAAGATTTAAAAAATCGAGGAACCTAAAGTTCCAAAACCGATAAAATTGAAAAGAAAAATAGGAGGAAAGCAATTTGCCATTCGAAAAACAATAGCCAAGATTTATGAAAAAATTAATTTACGCACAAATCAGGCAGAAAAAATTAAACTAAAACAAGAAATCAAGGAATTAAGGAAAAATAATTATCAAAATAAAGACCAAACCCAGCAATGTAAGCATTAGGGTGTTGAAAAAAAAAAAATAAAATACAATTTTGTAAAACTATTTATTTTAAAATTATGCAAAAATCAAGAAAAATTAAAAGTTATGTAAAAGGCCAACTTGAGGACCTTAAAAATGAAATTAAAATTGTAGATGAGGTAAAAACTCTAGTATGGTTGAAAAAATGGTGGAAACTTATTGATATGCCTGGGGAACCAACAATATGGAATGTAAGAAACCCACAAGCAACAACACCCCAAGAATTATATAGGGACGAAGTCAAATTTATGGGAAGAACAGATTAATATATTGAAAAAAAGAAAACATTTTTTAATGAAAGAAAAAAAAACAAAAAAAATTTTTTTTTGTCTTCATATTTTTTTACGATGGGAAGCCAAGAATCAAAAATAGAAAAACCAACGGCAAACGTTGTAAACTCAGTCCAAGTAGTAGATCATACTGAGGCACTAAATACTATCAAAATCATGCTTCTAATAATCTGCGTAATCAGTTGCATTAGTTTGTTTCTGAAACTCTACTCAACCCATAATAAATTCCTGAAAAGGCGATATACCAGCCGCGCAGACGGTTTAGATAAGGTTTAACTAAATTTTAACTACCATCCCCAATGGGCAAATGGGAAGATATCGTTAAACTAATAATAGAAGAAAAAACGATAGGAGTAAAATCTTACAAATATATTAATAAAAATACAAAAGTAAAGGCAGAAAAAATAGTACAGCATCTTAAAATAATAGTTGAAGTATTTAACAAAATAGGAAAAACACTTCAACAGTTGAATGGTAAAATAGACGGTGTTTAAGCCGCCTCCAATAAGATCCAGACGGCGGCGAAATTCTTATGCGCAGCCGTGCGCGGCGAGTGGAAAGGCGCAAATTCACAAGCACTGCCATCGTCAGCAACGATCCTTTTTTCAAAGAATTAGTCAATTACTATTAGCCGGCAATCGCGGACGCACTTCTTTTATATAAATTTAATTAATACTTTGAATTGTATTTAGTGTGAACACTTATAAATAAAAACTGAATTATAACGTTTTATGAAAAAAAATTTGAACCCATTTATTTAGTGCAGAGCGAAGCGAAGAAAGACCAGGTGAGATTTATTCATGGTCCTTCGCAGCCATCTTTGGCCCGCCCCTAAAAAATTTTATTAAAATTTAATTAAAATCGAATCTTCGTTCGTAAATAAATACAAAAAGTTATATAAAAAAAAAAAAAAAAAAAAAAACTACACAAGAAAAACTACAGTGTCTACTTTAAAGTACACTATATTGTATATACATATACATATATACTGTAACGACAGCCTGTCTCCATACTGGCTTAAATGAGTGGCAGAGTGTATATGCGGCTATGTGTTTATGTGTTTTGTGTCCAGGTCCGTGCCTTATACGCCAATTACACGGCTCAAGTATCCTTGTGCCAATTACCAATTTGCATAAGGATTTGCCCGGTGTGTGCACTGGTTGCGCAATTTGCGCAGAGAACTGTGCTAAAATCAAAACGATTTTGATATTTACGCATGTCTGCAAATATTGCACATGCTTTTTTCTTCGTGTGTGGTGAATCTTACACAGTTTACCTGTGGTTTCTGATAATATAACATCAGTAATTATTGCTTAAAAATGTTAATATCGAAGGCGTAAGGACCATCTCTAGCTTTTAACAGGAATTCACACAAATTCAAAAATACTAAATAATTTTTTATACAATTAAAACACATGTTTCATTTTTTGCGCTAGTTGAAAAATGAATATTGCGCAGTGCTGCAATGAGTTGAGCTGGTCTTGCAACTAAAATATAAAAGTTATAAATACAATGGAAAATAAACGCTTCTGGTGCGGGTTTTTCGACTTATACTGTGAATTACCAGCACTGTGGAAAATAAATAGTGTTTTTTTATACAATTAGTGTCTTTTTTATACAATTAAAACACATGTTTCATTTGTTGCGCTACATTAAAAATTAATATTGCGCAGTGTTTTTGAGCCGTGTATGTAAAAATTTTCATTTGCACAAATTCCGTCGTTTTATATTTGCGCATGGCTTTTGTGTCATGTATGGGCCGTCTTATCCACAATGTTGCCATTAACATAATATCAAAGAAATTAAAATTATAAGAAGGTTGAACTCGCTTCTTCAAAATTCAGCGAGAAAACAAAAATTTTCTGAAAGAGCAGGTTAGTGGAGTTCACATACTCTTTGGCTCGTTTTTCGCACCGCGCGGCGAAAACGAATTCTAATTGAATTTTCGTGATTTTCGTATTTTCGTGTAGTTTTGTTTTGGATTTGGTCGGTCGCGTAGTTTTTGGTTTTATTTAAATAATTATTTATCAGTGAATAATTATTTAAATAAGTTCTAAAGTGTTGTTAAAAAGTGAAGTGCTTTAAAGGATTAAAAAAGAAATTGTGATTAAAAAGTGAAGTAACAAAAGAAACTGCGTGAAGTGCAAATTTAAGCAATGTCGGCCATTGCTGAAAATGATAAGAAAAGAAATACGAAGTAATTCTTTCAAAAATGAATTAATAAGTGGTGGTCGGTTTAGTAAAATTAAAGTAATCAAAGTAAAAAACCGTTCTAAGTGAAATAAAGAAATATGAAATAGTGTAAATAATATCAAAAAGTGGTCTGAAAGAAAAAATATTTGTTGTGAAATTTGTGTTGTGTTGTTGATTTAAATGTCGGCCATTGCTGAAAGATGTAGCAAAACAAAAATGTGTAAGAGGAAGAAGTGTGAAAGTGTAAAGAAGTGTTTGTATTTTAATTTTGAAATAATTGCCAAAATAAGTGTTTATATTATATTTAAGTTGCATTAGTTGTATTTGAAAACTGTGCAACAATATATAAATAAGCAAGTGTTTTGGTTTCAATCAAACAAAATCAAAAGTGAATTGTGTATTAGCTGGTATAGTGAAGCAGTATGTAGCAAGGTCAACAGCCGAGAATATAGCAAAACAAAGACAACTGTTGTGTTTACAAACAAATAACATATTGCCAAAATAGGAGTTTAATTATATTTAAGTTGCATTAGTTGTATTTGAAAGCTATGCAACAATATATAAATAAGCAATTGTTTTGATTACATTTCCAACTTGTGTTTGTGTCGGATTGCTTTGTCTAATTGGAAAATGTCAAAAGCGCAAGTGTATCAATCTTTCAACCTACCTGCAGCCTGCAACCTGCAACGGTATATCTCATTAAAGATAAGGAAAGATGCGCCAAAAATGATGACAGCTTTAAAAAAAATTTCTAACGAGCTTCTATTGTTCGCCAAGAGTGAATGCGCTTAGTAGTGATTAAAAGTGTTGAAGAATTTTAATATCAAAAAAAGAAAATGCCAAGTGATAGGAGGTGCGTGGTTTTGGGATGCGGTCGTACATCCATATCCGACCGCAAAGTGAAGTTCTTCCTTATGCCGAAGAACATGAAGGAGCAGTGGTTTGCCAACTTAAGGCTGCAGGAGCACCAAAACGTACTGGTGTACGTTTGCAGCCTTCACTTCCCAAAGGAAGCCTATGGAGATAGGCTTAAAAAGAATGCTGTACCCACAATTAATTTGGGTAAGTATATTTAATTACAATATTCTTGTACATATATAAAAGTGAATGTGTTGAGTGAAGTGACTACATACATAGTTGAGCACATTGCAATGTCAACCTTGGCCAAAAGGCAGAAAAGTGCTTGAAGCTTATGTTTATCTTTTGCTTGCTTCATCATTTTAAGTGAAGTTTACTTGACTTTTTGCTAAGGACGGCATTGCAAAAATTTTTTAAATTTTTAATTTAATTTTATTTTAATTTAATTTTATTTTAATTTAATTTTTTTTTTCATTTATTTTATTTGGGTTTACTTTACTTGATTTTATTTATTTCATTTTATTAAATTCAATTTTATAATTTTTTTTTTAAATTAGTTTACTTTGCTAAATTTTATTAGAATTTTTTGTTTGTTTATTTTTGTGCGAGTGAATGGTATCTTTAATATTAAATTGGATCAACCATACCCCATCTCATCACCCCCAACCGCCTAGCCCTGGACCCTTAATCTGTTATCTACTGGCTAAAAAGTTTTCGGTACTTTTTTGGGACTATTCCGGGACCTTTTTTAGACCCTTCCGAAAACATTTCTTAATGGTTTTCGGATCATTTGGGGATCCCAGCTCATTTAGTTCTTTTTTAATACAAAAATAAAATACGTTAGTCAGAAAAAAATTTTTTTAACAGATAATGCTGATAAGCAGGCTAATACAAATTTCACACAGAAATTACTCAAATATATGACTATTTTTGAAAAAGCTACATATATTATTTATATTTTCTTGGTGTTTTTCATATATGTAATATTCCTATATTGCTACAAAAGGCTAGGTACATTCCCAAATATCATAATGCCGATATATTCCTGTTTAAACGTTTTATACTCAGTTGAGCAGAGCTCACAGAGTATATTAACTTTCATTGGATAACGGTTGTTTGTACAGGTATAAAGGAATCGAGATAGATATTGACTTCCATATATCAAAATCATCAGTATCGAAAAAAAATTTGATTGGGCCATGTCCGTCCGTCCGTCCGTCCGTCTGCCCGTTAACACGATAACTTGAGTAAATTTTGAGGTATCTTGATGAAATTTGGTATGTAGGTTCCTGGGCACTTATCTCAGATCGCTATTTAAAATGAACGCAATCGCACCATAACTACGCCCACTTTTTTGATATCGAAAATTTCGAAAAAACGAAAAAGTGCGATAATTCATTACCAAAGTCAGATAAAGCGATGAAACTTGGTAGGTGGCCTGAACTTATGACGCAGAATAGACAATTAGTAAAATTTTTGACAATGGGCGTGGCACCGCCTACTTTTAAAAGAAGGTAATTTAAAAGTTTTGCAAGCTGTAATTTGGCAGTCGTTGAAGATATCATGATGAAATTTGAAGGAACATTACTCCTATTACTATATGTATGCTTCATAAAAATTAGCAAAATCGGAGAACGACCACGCCCACTTTTTAAAATTTTTTTTTGTAAATTCCAATTTTAAAAGAAAAGTTAATATCTTTACAGTATATAAGTAAATTATGTCAATATTCAACTCCAGTAATGATATGGTGCAACAAAATACAAAAATAAAAGAAAATTTCAAAATGGGCGTGGCTCCGCCCATTTTCATTTAGTTTGTCTAGAATACTTTTAATGCCATAAGTCGAACAAAAATTTACCAATCCTTGTGAAATTTGGTAGAGGCTTAGACTCTAGGACGATAACTGTTTTCTGTGAAAAAGGGCGAAATCGGTTGAAGCCACGCCCAGTTTTTATACACTCCTTCCTTCCGCTCGGCCGTTAACGCGATAACGAGAGTACGAGAGTAAAAATCGATATATCTTTACTAAACTCAGTTCACGTACTTATCTGAACTCACTTTGTATTGGTATAAAAAATGGCCGAAATCCGACTATGACCACGCTCACTTTTTCGATATTGAAAATTAAGAAAAATGAAAAAAATGCCATAATTCTATACTAAATATGAAAAAAGGGATGAAACATGGTAATTGGATTGGTTTATTGACGCAAAATATAACTTTAGAAAAAATAGGTGTGACATCTACCATATTAAGTAGAAGAAAATGAAAAAGTTCTGCCGGCCGAAATCAAAAGCCCTTGGAATCTTGGCAGGAATACTGTTCGTGGTATTACATATATAAATAATAGCCTTCCTTACTTGTTGTTTTTGATTTCAAAATTTGATTTTTCAAAAAGTATTAGGAGACAATCAGTTTACAAATACTCGATAAGTATTGAACTGCACAATTCATTGGAGCATTTTTTTATTTTATGATGAATTTATTAATTTATGTCATGATCTATTAGTGTGGGTGAACATAGGTTTTATGAAAAGTACGGACACTAAGGAATCGTACAATTTCGTAAACCTATGAACATACGAAACCTAAACTAATTTTAAATTCTGTCTGTTGCACTTAGTAATAGGTAATTTTTGCAATTTTAAGGTTATTATGGAGAACCTCCGTACAAATACATTGATCAAATATCACAGAGTAGAGCTTGTTGTATGGGATGTAGGCCAGATAAGCGCCTTATTATTTACGAATTCCCGAAAACAGAAGTAGCCCGTCATATGTGGATAAAAGCTTGTAATTTAAAGCTGTCTGACGTAGCCAATAAGACGCTATATATTTCCACAAAGCGATTGCTTGACGGAGCTTTCCCAACATTGCTTTTAGCACCACAGCCAACAATAGAACAAACCTTCCCCACTCAAAATGTGACACCCGCTAAAGCCCCAGCTCCAACCCTAAATTTAACACCAGGGCCAAGCGTCAAACAAAACGTCCAAACTTGTTATACAGAAAAAGAGCGAACCGTTGATTCTCCTCCTTTAAAAGAAAATATTGTAAAGTCGCCTATAGTTTTAAATTATCAAAGCGATTCGTCAAACAATTTGATAGTGCCACCCATCAAACGTTCGTTTAAGGCACCAGGCGAAATGACGTTAGAGGAATTTGAGCTATTCTCTGATCTTGAAGAGAAGCGACAACGTTTGGACGTACGCTACAGTTGGGAAGGGTTAGATGAGAATGTTGAGCTAGTATGCGACCATGAACGATTTGCAAAAAATGCTCGAAGGCACATAAGAGTTAACGGCAGACTACGCAAAATGATTCAAGAATTGAAAAAAGAAAATGCCACTCTTAAATTGCAAATCAAACAACTTAAGCGTTCACAATTCACGCCTGCGGGCGGGGCAAGCAGCGATGCCATAATATTCGCGCAGATGATAACCGGAGCTAAAGGTAAAACGTATTTACCAGAACAAAAAGAGTTGGCTCAAAATGTATATTATATGTCAACGAAATCATATAATTTTATGCGGCAAGAGTTAGGTTTCCACCTACCATCTAAAACCACTCTGCTTCAGGCGAGACCAATACGCTCCGTTCACCCTGGTAACGATCCACAAGTTATCGAAAATTTGAAATTAATCATACAAAAAATGTCAGAAACTGATCGGCTTTGCGTAATAATGTGGGACGAAGTCGCAATAAAAAAGGACCTGCAATATAACAATACCATCGACGTTATTGATGGTTTTGTTGCTTATGGTGACGATAACAGAGAACCAGTTGTAGCCGACAAGTGCCTATTTTTTATGGTGAAGGGCATAACATCTAAGTGGAAGTACATACTATCGTACTATCCAACAAAAACAGCGGCCAACCAAAAACAAATAGTAGAGTTGTTGTACAAAAATATAGATGTCGCACAAAGCATTGGGCTAAAGGTGAAAGCAGCCTTATGCGATCTAGGCTCGGGGAATACAGCAGCATACTCAACCCTTAGCGTCGACAAAAACAACACCCATTTCATTTACAAAGGCATGAAAATACATTTTATGTTTGATTACTGCCACTTGATAAAAGCGGTCCGAAATAATAATTTCTTAAGTAATAAAGAAATAGGCTCTGCTGATGGCATAGTAAGGCACGAAATTGTTAAAGAGCTTTATAACATAGACAAAAAAAATAGTAATTGTAAAGTGTGCCCGAAATTAACCGATGCTCATGTTGAGCCGAGTCCATTTGAAAAAATGAGTGTGTCCAGAGCCGTCCAATTGTTAAGCCACTCTGTATATGCGGGTATAAAAATGTTTGCAGAAACAAATCTGTTTGGTAATGATCCTAAAATTTTAGCATCCATTGAGCCGACTCAAAATTTTATAAAGCATTTTAATGATTTGTTTGACGAGCTCGACTGTCGATTTATTGGAATAAAAATCCACTTAAATGGCCCTTGCGGAAAAATGACGAGTGCAAAATTTCCCGGCTACTTGATCACATAACTTACCTGGAGTCGCTAAAGTTCAAGCGTAAGATATATTGCATTGATGGATTTATATTAACGATTCGCTCAATGATAAATTTATCACAAGATCTATTTGAAACGCACCCAGAAATAAAGTTTATTATGCTGGGAAAATTGAACCAGGATGCACTCGAAAACTTATTCTATAGAGTGCGAGCGAGTCAAGGAATAAACATGCATCCATCAGCATATCAAATGCAGTATATTGTATCCAGGTTGGTGTCGATGAACATTTTGCGACACCGCTTTAAAGGCAAAGGCACAAACTGCGAAGATGATGATGATGTGTTCCTGGAATGGATTGATGACAAGTCCACTAATCCAGATGAGCTGGAAAAGGATCCAGATGAGCTGACAAGTAGTCTGTATCAAACCCAAAACGATCCAGATGAAGAGGCAGCCGTAGATAGCGAAGAACCAGCCGTGGATAAAGAAATCGCGGACATTATAATAGAAGATGTTGTTAAACTCGATTGCCTAACAGAGATTCCGGTTCAAAGATATTATGCCGGTTATACAATAGGCAAACAAGTAGCCAAGAAAATTAGATGCGAAACGTGTTATATGGTTATGACGAAAGATAACGTTGATCTCACAAGCTCAGAAGCCTTAATAAGAGCCAAAAGCTTTGTAGAAGAGAACCGATTAGTGAACCCATCCCAGTTCGTGTTCGAAATATGCACTAAACACATGAAATGGTTTGTTGACGTATTTACTAAAATGGCCCATTTTTCGAACATTAAAGCCAGTAATATTGTCTTATATCAAACGTAAGACTGACGAAATTTTGCCAGATTGGTTCGGAGAAGATACAGAGTGCGCTAACCATCGGATTCAGTTGCTGGAGTTTATGATAAAAGTTTTGCTATATAAAAACGCTAAATGGCAAATTCGCAACGACGATGACAATAGACGTCAAAAAGCCAGGGACAAAGCCAAATCATATTAATCTATAGTATATCAAGCCATAGCAGAGTGCCGCTAAAAGGATGCATGCAGGACTGACATTTAGCAACCAGGTAAATATTTCCAAATTTAAAAAAGAAACTTAGATTTTTTATTTTTCTTTTGATATATATTTGTTTTTATTTTTTAATATTTATTTGGTAAATATATAATAATTTTTTCTTTTATTATTGTTTTTTTTTCAGATGTCAGATAACGGCTAGTATTGAATTAACACGTTTCGCACGCATTTGAATTCCTAGCTGGCATTAAGCAACCAGGTTAAATAATCTTTTATTTCTTTATTTATTTACATTACTCTTTACTTTTATGTTTTTCAGATATGTCGGCGACGTAACCGTACATACAAATATAATAATATATACACATATACATACATACATATATAGGTATATAAATATTATTCATATTTTGTTGTTTTTACTAATTTCCAATTTATTTCATTTATATTATTCATATTTTGTTGTTTTTTACTAATTTCCAATTTATTTCATTTATTGATTTTCAATTTTCCAGATGTCGCACTAAAAAAGGAGGAGTGCTGGAACAGGACGAGTGTTTGAACAGGAGGAGTGCTGGAACAGGACGAGTGTTGGAACAGGAGAGAAGGAGTGCTGGAACAGGACGAGTGTTGGAACAGGACGAGTGTTGGAACAGGACGAGTGCTGGAACAGGACGAGTGCTGGAACAGGACGAGTGCTGGAACGGACGAGTGCTGGAACAGGACGAGTGCTGGAACAGGACGAATGTTGGAACAGGACGAGTGATGGAATCCACTTTTTTTAGTTTTTTCTTTTCAGCTTTTCTCTTGTATTTCAGTTTTTTTTCTTTTCAGCTTTTCTCTTATATTTCAGCCAAGTAGTTGTTGCGTACTACTTTTCTTTTTTCCCTTTCAGGTGCATCTGAGCTTAGCTTTTTGAAGATTTGGGTTTGTCGAAGTGGATGAAGCCAGGTTTCAAGAGGCAGTAAATAAGATTCGGTGCATATT